>NC_080786.1:43170281-43445281 GCF_028018385.1 Neofelis nebulosa | reverse complement strand
GGGTCCTGTCTAGTATTCTTACTGTTTTGCAGAGGCTCGGAAGCAAAAAGCTGCATTTCCAAGATTCCCTCGAGGGTCAATTTCTGGATGTGTTTTGGTTCTGCCGATCACGTGTTTTCTGGCAAGACTTGGATTTGGATCTGAGTTATGAAGGGAGGAAAAGCGAGGGGCAGGGCTTTACTTCCTGGCAGGGTCGTGGTGGAGGCAGCTGGTCTCTGCAGTTGTGGCTTTGTGCTGCACTGGGGCCTCTTTCCCATTCACAGGCGGCCCAGCAAATTATACATAATTAGAAATAAAAGTGTCAAAATGCAAATGTCGATTGAGTTGATGTGCAAAATTCATCAATAGCAAAGGGCAATCGGTTAATTAAATTAGAGCTAATGACAGTTTCAGGGCCCTTATTGTTTCGGTGATGGAACTGATTAACATTTATAGAGGACCTACTATGAACCTGGCACAAAGCTTCATGTTTTTACACACTCCATTTCATTTGGGGTCTCTACAACTCTATAGTTCGATACAGTATTTTTATTCCCATTTTCCACATATAGAGACCGATATTCAGAATGATTAAAAACACTTGCCCTGAGTCATGAACACAAAGCCTGGGACAGAGGCTTCTCCAATTTCATAATTTTGAATTGGGTCTGGTATATTTGCTTTTACACGGTTAGGGATAAATTGAAACTGTGCTCAGATATAGTTTTCTCATGGGAAGGCAGGCAGGAAGTTGTGTTTTACATGATTTATGGCTTTTTCCCTTTAAGATGGCTAACTTTTTTATGAAGGGTTTATTTGGCCCAGAGGATTCATTAATAATAACAACCAACAAATAACAACAAACAGCATTTGTATCAGTTTACAGTCTATTTTCTTGCAACGCATTTTCTTCTATGTTGTCTCATTTTATCTTAACAACTACCCAGCAGAGATAGGTACTATTCCTTACTAATTTTAAGATATAAATTGAGTCACAAAAGTTGAAGTTATTGCCTCAAATCATACAGTAAGTAGAGATTCTGGATCCCAAATGCAAGAATTTGGTCTCCAAACTTCACTAGAATCTATTATTGCTGATGAGAGATAAGCGCTAACCTGGAGATGCTCAAAGACATCCCAAGCCACACTAAGGACCAAGGCTACAGAAAAAAATGGTTCTGTTTAATAGTTTATCCATTTCATTCCCATCAGTCACTTATGTTATTGCTCGCAGTGTGTATTAACTGTTCATATTTGTCTTCTTAGGATTCTGTACAGAGCTGACTATGAAGACTAGCATTTTGCCTTATTCCCTTTAATACTTTAAGCACCTACTACAATGCCTTACATAGAGTAGGGATTCAGTCTATGCTAGTGCATGAGTGCCTTCAATAGATTAACTTTAAAAGCAGAATAAAAACAATAAATTTTTTACTCTAATGGTTTAGCTGATATTTTCCCCTTTATCACCATAATAGATTTGGTGTATGGTGACCAGGATGATGCATAACAAATATTGGTACTGAAGTAATTAGTGTATGTTAGAAACACCCCATTATTACTACCAGCTATATCTGGCCTAATATTCACCAAATACCTTACTACTAAATTAAAAAATGTTGATATAGAAGCACCTTCTCTAGAAGAGTACACTATTGTGATTTTCACCCTTCACACATCAGAATAAGACAAATCACACTGGATTAGCAACTTCTTTTTTGGGCCGAAACCAAATGGCAGCTGTACCTGCCTTTGGAATCATGATAAATGACGCTTTCCCAAAGTGAAATTCAATCCAGGCCTTGAGTCATATTGCCAAGCGCTGGTCAATGAAAACAACCACTAAGAGAAAGAATCCTGATTTATTTCTTCAATTTTCTCATGCAGACAGAGCGTTTGTGGTCAGATGGCACCTAAATTGAATAAAAACATTCCAACTTTAAGTCTTTATTTTTCTGACCTTTGTATATGATGGAAGACTGTTCCAAATCTGCTCTGGAAATATTCCAGGTTTGAATGAATGTGTGCAATGGAGAATGTCCTAGCTTTTGTTGTGTGCCCTTAAGGTGGTGGTTACCGTATGTTGCTTTTTAATTTTTTTTTAATTTTTAATTTTTTAATTTTTTAATTTTTAATTTTATTAACCACAGGAAAAATCTAGTTCTATTGATAATGTCCATCTAGTTTTCAGGTCATTTTGCAGCCCCCGGATACACAAATGCCTCAGAGTTGTTGACTCTTAGATGCAGGTGTGGCCTATAGAATTTACAATGTGTGAAAAGCCAAAAGAAATAGAGCAGAAGTCTGATCACCCTGAACCATTCGAAATCACCTTGCTGCCCGGAAATTTGCTTTTCTTGTCAATTGTTGATCATACCAAATAACATTAGCCTCTGTTTGGAGATATTTATTTCAATGAATTCTGAATTTATTTGCATACAGTGGATTTATTTAGGACTCAATAACTAGTAATTACAGAGATAATGACCTCTGAAGAATAAGAAGAATTTCATAGGATAAGAATATGAAATGAAAATAGATTCAGAATTGGGTTATGTCAACAAACTTTCCATTTCATACATTGATTCTAGAACTATTCACATTGTGTTAGAGTTAACCATTTCTTTGTCTGATTACTATCTTATCAATGTTAGAGGCTGAATTTTATTTATTTTTGTGAAATCAGAATGTTACCTGTGTAATCTCACACCATCATCAAACCAGTGCATAATACATAATAGATACTCAATAAATAGTTGCTGACTCCTTAAATACTCTCTCTGTATGTTATATAAATACAGCCCTTTAGTTGTATTCTATGATGAACACATATCAATTACATTTAAATTATTCATTTTAATATGAAATAAATTCTATAATATACCATTTCAGATTATAGAATGTATTTGAACTAGATTAATGCCACTAAAATTTTAAATGTTTTCTTGTCATGTTCAGAGAGTGAGAACTTCTTGGAATCAATTATGAAAATAACTTAATTTGGTGCACTATAATTTTTAAATGTTTATTTTTGAGAGAAAGAGAGAGAGAGAGCTAGCAGGAAAGGACAGAGAGAGAGAGAGAGAGAGAGAGAGAGAGAGAGAGAGAGACAGAGGATCTGAAGCCGGTTCCATGCTGTAAGTGCAGAGCCCGACTTGGAATTGACTCAAAGCTCAAACTCATGAACCGCAAGATCATGACCTGAGCCAAAGTCTGACGCTTAACCGACTGAGCTACCTAGGCGCCCCGGTGCATTATGATTTTTTATAACTTGCACAGAAATGTAATATATGCTTTTTGTTCCTCTAAAAATACAGTGAAGTAGAAACATTAGGTATATTGTTTTTATTATTATTTTATTAACTACACTTTGGAAACTTTATAAAAGTTAAGTGATTTCTCTTAATTTTTTTACCTAATAATTATTGGGCAAAGGGTTGGAACAGATTTTTTACTTCGAACACTGATTTTTTTTTCTGCCAAATGTGGAATTTTAACTTACATTGGTTGGAGTTAAAGTGTGTTGATTTGAAGTAGTTGGTAGTTAAACTTAGAAAATTAGGTGTTCTTTTTTTAATTTTAATTTTAATTTTTTTAAGTTTACATCCAAATTAGTTAGCAGATAGTGCAATAATGATATCAGGAGTAGATTCCTTAGGGCCCCTTACCCATTTAGCCCATCCCCCCTCCCACAGCCCCTCCAGTAACCCTCAGTTTGTTCTCCATATTTATGAGTCTCTCCTGTTTTGTCCCCCTCCCTGTTTTATTATTTTTGTTTCCCTTCCCTTATGTTCATCTGTTTTGTCTCTTAAAGTCCTTATATGAGTGACATCCTATGATTTTTGTCTTTCTGTGGCTGACTAATTTCACTTAGCATAATACCCTCCAGTTCTATCCATGTAGTTGCAAATGGCAAGATTTCATTCTTTTTGATTGCTGAGTAATACTCCATTGTATATATATACCACATTTTCTTTATCCACTCACCCATCAATGGACATTTAGGCTCTTTCCATACTTTGGCTATTGTTGATAGGGCTGCTCTAAACATGGGGGTGCATGTGTCCCTTTGAAACAGCACACCTGTATCCCATGGATAAATGCCTAGTAGTGCAATTGCTGGGTCATAGGGTAGTTCTATTTTTAGTTTTTTTGAGGAACCTTCATACTGCTTTCCAGAGTGGCTGCACCAGCTTGCATTGCCACCAACCATGCAAAAGAGATCCTCTTTCTCTGCATCCTCACCAACATCTGTTGTTGCCTGAGTTGTTAATGTTAGCCATTCTGACAGGTGTGAGGTGGTATCTCATTGTGGTTTTGATTTGTGTTTCCCTGATGATTAGTGATGTTGAGCATTTTTTCATTTGTCGGTTGTTGGCCATCTGGATGTCTTCTTTGGAGAAGTGTCTATTCCTGTCTTTTGTCCATTTCTTCACTGGATTATTTGTTTTTTGGGTGTTGAGTTTGATAAGTTCTTTGTAGATTTTGGATACTAACCCTTTATCTGATATGTCATTTGCAAATATCTTCTCCCATTCTGTCAGTTGCCTTTTAGTTTTGCTGATTGTTTCCTTTGCTGTGCAGAAGCTTTTTATTTTGATGAGGTCCCAGTAGTTCATTTTTGTTTTTGTTTCCCTTGGTTCTGGAGATGTGTTGAGTAAGAAGTTCGTATGGCCAAGATCAAAGAGGTTTTTTCCTGCTTTCTCCTTGAGGATTTTGATGGCATCCTGTCTTACATTTAGGTCTTTCATCCATTTTGAGTTTATTTTTGTGTATGGTGTAAGAAAATGGTCCTGGTTCATTCTTCTGCATGTCGCTGTCCAGTTTTCCCAGCACCACTTGCTGAAGAGACTGTCTTTATTCCATTGGATATTCTTCCCTGCTTTGTCAAAGGTTAGTTGGCCATAGGTTTGTAGGTCCATTTCTGGGTTCTTTATTCTGTTCCATTGATCTGAGTGTCTGTTCTTGTGCCGGTACCATACTGTCTTGATGATTACAACTTTGTAGTATAGCTTGAAGTCTGGGATTGTGATGCCTCCTGCTTTGGTTTTCTTTTTAAAGATTGCTTTGGCTATTCAAGGTCTTTTGTGGTTCCATACAAATTTTAGGATTATTTGTTCTAGCCCTGTGAAGAATGCTGGTGTTATTTTGATAGGGATTGCATTGAATATGTAGATTGCTTTGGGTAGTATCGACATTTTAACACTATTTGCTCTTCCTATCCAGGAGCATGGAATCTTTTTCCATTTTTTTTTCTTGTGTGTCTTCTTCATAAGCTTTCTGTAGTTTTCAGTGTATAGGGTTTTCACCTATTTGGTTAGATTTATTCCTAGGTATTTTATGTTTTTTGTGTGTGTGTGTTTGTGTGCAACTGTAAATGGGATCGATTCCTTGATTTCTCTTTCTGTCACTTCATTGTTGGTATATAGGAATGCAACTGATTTCTGTGCGTTGATTTTATATCCTGCAACTTTGCTGAATTTATGGATCAGTTCTAGCAGGTTTTTGGTGGAATCTTTTGGGTTTTCCATATAGAGTATCATGTCACCTGCGAAGAGTGAAAGTTTGACCTCCTCCTGGCCTATTTGGATGCCTTTTATTTTTTGTGTTGTCTGATTGCAGAGGCTAAGACTTCCAATCCTATGTTGAATAACAGTGGGGCATGTGGACATCCCTGTCTTGTTCATAACCTTAGGGGGAAAGCTCTCAGTTTTGTCCCCATTAAGGATGATATTAGCGGTGGGTCATTCATATATGGCTTTTAAGATCTTGAGACATGCTCCTTCTATCCCTACTTTCTTGAGGGTTTTTATCAAGAAAGGAAGCTGTATTTTGTCAAATGCTTTCTCTGCATCTATTGAGGTTCTTGTCCTTTCTTTTATTGATGTGATGAATCACGTTAATGGTTTTGCAGATATTTTACCAACCTGCATCCCAGGTATAAATCCCACTTGGTCGTGGTGAATAATTTTTTTAATGTATTGTTGGATCCGGTTGGCTAATATCTTGTTGAGGATTTTTGCATCTATGTTCATCAAATTGGTCTATACTTCTCCTTTTTAGTGGGGTCTCTGTCTGGTTTTGGAATCAAGGTAATGCTGGCTTCATAGAAAGAGTTTGGAAGTTTTTCTTCCATTTCTATTTTGGAACACCTTTAAGAGAATAGGTGTTAACTCTTCCTTAAATGTTTGGTAGAATTCCCCTGGAAAGCCATCTGGCCCTGGACTCGTGTTTTTTGCGTGATTTTTGGTTACTAATTCGATTTCCTTACTGATTATGGGTCTATTCAAATTTTGTATTTCTTCCTGTTTCAGTTTTGGTAGTGTATATGTTTCCAGGAATTTGTCCATTTCTTCCAGATTGCCCATTTTATTGGTGTATAGTTGCTCATAATATTCTCTAATTATTGTTTTAATCTACTGTGTTGGTTGTGATCTCTCCTCTTTCATTCTTGATTTCATTTATTTTGGTCTTTTCCTTTTTCTTTTGGATCAAACTGGCTAGTGGTTTATCAATTTTGTTAATTCTTTCAAAGAACCAGTTTCCGGTTTCATTGGTTCTACTGGTTTTTTTTTTGTTTGTTTGTTTGTTTGTTTGGTTTTTTTTTTTGGTTTCAATAGCATTAATTTCTGCTCTAATCTTTATTATTTCCTGCTTTCTTCTGTTTTTGGGTTTTATTTGCTGTTCTTTTTCCAGCTCCTTAAGGCGTAAGGTTTGGTTGTGTATCTGAGATCTTTCTTATTTCTTAGGAAGGCCTGGATTGCTATATACTTTCCTCTTATGACTGCCTTTGCTGTGTCCCAGAGGTTTTGGGTTGTGGTGTTATCATTTTTATTGACTTCCATATACTTTTTAATTTACTCTTTAACTTCTTGGTTAGCCCATTCATTCTTTAGTAGGATGTTCTTCAGTCTCCAAGTATTTGTTACGTTTCCAAATTTTTTCTTGTGGTTGATTTTGAGTTTCATAGGGTTGTGGTCTGAAAATATGCACACTATTATCTCTATCTTTTTGTACTTACTTAGGGCTGATTTGTGTCCCAGTATATGGCCTATTCTGGAGAACGTTCCATGTGTACTGGAGAAGAATGTATATTCTGTTGCTTTAGGATGAAATGTTCTGAATATATCTGTTAAGTCCATCTGGTCCAGTGTGTCATTCAAAACTATTGTTTCCTTGTTGATTTTTTGATTAGATGATCTGTCCATTGCTGTGAGTGGGGTGTTGAAGTCTCCTTACTACTATGGCATTACTAATTGATGAGTTTATGTTTGTGATTAATTGATTTATATATTTGGGTGCTCTCACATTTGGCGCATAAATGTTTACAACTGTTAGGTCTTCTTGGTGGATAGACCCCTTGATTATGATATAATGCCCTTCTGTATCTCTTGATAAAGTCTTTATTTTAAAGTCTAGATTGTCTGATATAAGTATGGCTACTCCAGGTTTCTTTTGTTGACCATTAGCATGATAGATGGTTCTCCATACCCTTATTTTCAATCTGTAGGTGTCTTTAGGTCTAAAGTGGGTCTCTTGTAAACAGCATATAGATGGATCTTGTTTTCTTATCCATTCTGTTACCCTATGTCTTTTGATTGTCCATTGACATTTAGAGTGAGTACTGAAAGATACGAGTTTATTGCCATTATGATGCTTGTAGAGTTGGAGTTTCTGGTGGTGTTCTCTGGTCCTTTCTAATCTTTGCTGCTTTTGGTGTATATATATATATATATTTTTTTCTTTTTTCATCTTTTCTCCCCTCAGAGAGTCCCCCTTAAAATTTCTTGCAGAGCTGGTTTAGTGGTCACAAACTCCTTTAATTTTTGTTGTATGGGAAACTTTTTATCTCTCCTTCTATTTTGAATGACAGCCTTGCAGGATAAAGAATTCTTGGCTGCATATTTTTCTGATTCAGCACATTGAATGTATCCTGCCATTCCCTTCTGATCTGCCAAGTTTCTGTGGATAGGTCTGCTGAAACCTGACCTGTCTTCCCTTGTAGGCTAGGGACTTTTTTTCCCTTGCTGCTTTCATGATGCTCTCCTTGCCTGAGTATTTTGTGAATTTGACTATGATATGCCTTGTTGATGGTCTGTTTTTGTTGAATCTAATGGGGGTCGTGTGTGCTTCCTGGATTTTGACGTCCGTGTCTTTCCCCAAGTTAGGAAGGTTTTCTGCTATGATTTGCTCACATAACCCTTCTACCCCTGTTTCTCTCTCTTCATCTTCTGGGACCCCTATGATTCTGATGTTGTTCCTTTTTAATGAGTCACTGATTTCTCTAATTCTTAAATAGGGCTCTTTTGCCTTAATCTCCCTCTTTTTTTCTGCTTCATTATTCTCTAAGTTTGTCCTCTATATCACTAATTCTCTGTTCTGCCTCATCCATTCTTGCTGCCGCAGCATCCATCAGTGATTGCAGCTCAGTTATAGCATTTTTAATTTCATTCTATTTTTTTTTACTTCTTTTATCTCTGCAGAAAGGGATTCTAATCTATTTTTGACTCCAGCTAGTATTCTTATTATTGTAATTTTAAATTCTGGTTCAGACATCTTGCTTGTATCTGTGTTGGTTAAATCCCTGCTGTCATTTCTTCATGCCCTTTCTTTGGGTGAATTCCTTCGTTTTGTCATTTTGAAGGGAGAAAAGGAATTAATGAGGTAGAAAAATTAAAATTAAAAAAATTAAAATTAAAAAAATATTAAAATTAAAATACACACACACACACAAAATCGAATAAGTGATGCTAGATCCTAGGTGTGTTTTGGTTTGGGTGTTGAAAGTGGTTTGACAGATTAGAGAAAAAAAGGTGGGGGCAGGAAATCGTTTGAGATTTTGAAAAAATGAATACACTGAAGGAGACTAAAATGAGATGATGGGAGTAAAATAGAATTTGAAAAAAAATTACACAAAAGTAAAGAATATAGTAGAAAAAAATTAAAGAAAAATTATTTTTAATAAAAATTAAAAATAAAAATGAATTTTTTCTTTCTGTATTCAAGAAAAAGAAAAGAAACAGAAAAGAGAAAAGGGAAAAAAAGAAGGAAATGGTTTGAAAATTTGAAAAAGTGAATACACTGTAGTAGACTAAAATAAAATGATGGAAGTAAAATAGAATTAGAAAAAATTTACATAGAAGCCAAAAATATAGTAAACAAAATAAAAATATTTTGAATAAAAATTGAAAATAAAAATGAAGTTTTTCTCTTTCTTCATTCAAGAAAAAGAAAAGAAATGAAAAAGAAAAAAGAAAAAGAAAGAAAAAAAAGAAATTGTTTGAAATTTGAAAAAGGAATACACTGAAGTAGACTAAAATAAGATGATGGGAGTAAAATAAAATTTGGAAAAATTAACACAACAGTAAAAAATATGGTAAAAAAATTAAATAAAAATATTTTTAATAAAAATTGAAAATAAAAATGAATTTTTTCTCTTTCTGTATTCAAGAAAAAGAAAAGAATTGAAACAGAGAAAAGAAAAAGAAAGAAAATTGAATAGATAGACCTGCTAACAGATTGAAATAGGACTGAAATTACTTCGTTTTCCCCTAGAAGTCAGACTACGAAGCGCTTTATAGTCCATAAACTAAGCAGGTGGTGAGACTTGTGTTCTTGAAGAGTGAGGTTGGCCCCGTTGGGTGGGGCTCAGTGTAACAGCTCGGTTCTCCACAAGATGGTGCTGCTAGCCTACTGGGGTGAGTGTTGTGGCGCTCGTAGGTGCGTGTGCATATGTGCATGCGCGGGAGCAGTGAAAGTGGCGTCACCCAGCTGCCCAGTCTCTAGTATCGGAACTCTCTTCCCCCCCATCAGCAATCATGCACCTGTCCTGTGTCTTCAGCTTTTGTCCACTCCTCGCTTTTTCACTGTCTGTGACCAGGCCCCAAGCAGTACCTCTCTCCCGAGTTTTGTCTCAGATGTGGCTATTTTCCCTGGCCCCTTACTTCTGAAGGACTGTGGCTTTGACCCTTTCTACCCCTCTGCGGGAGGGTCTCACCGAGCAATGGTTGAATGAGCAATGGCCGAATGTCGGCTGCACCCAGGAACGCTTGCTGGACCCTGGGTGCCCCGAGACTGCGGCCAGTTGCCAGCCTGCACCACAAAAAGTTCGCAGGATAGTGTAGCAGTAGCGTTTCAGGGATTATGGAAAATCACAACACACATCTGGCACCAGGCTTCACCCTTGTTCCAGCACCAGCAAATGTGGCCAGTTTCTGGGGTCTGCTGGGACCAGGTGGCTTCAACAGTCTCTACCAAATGTCCTTCCGGCAGTGGAACCACTTTTCCCCATGTGGCCTGAGAACCTCTCAGACCCCACTCTGTTCCCAGGGATTCACCCTTCCCACCAGAGCACTGCCAGATATCAAGCTGTGGAGTTGCAGCCTTTGCGCTCCCCTTGTTTACAGTCTTAATGGAATTTGAACACTCTCCTTTCTCCTTTCTCCATTTTTAGTTTAGTCCCTGTGGCTGTTTCCAATTTTGCACTTTCCAGCTGCTTTTGGGGAGGGGTGCTTTTCTTGTATTCTCCCCCCCGTCCCCTGTCTCCATCCTCCCTGCCTGCAAAAGCACCTCCCTTCCCGCGGCTTCCTTCTCCCCAAGTTCACCTCTCCGTGCCGTGTCCCTGCTGAATTCTGTGGTTCAGATTGTGCAGATTGTTGTGTTAATCCTCCAATCCTTTTTCTAGGTGTTCAGGATGGTTTAGTGTTGGTCTGGCTGTGTTTCATGGATGTGAGACACACAAAAAACTTCCATGCTGTTTCTCCACTTGACTCCTGCAAAATTAGGTGTTTTTTCTGAGAAGGTTTATTCCATAAATGTGAAACCAAATTTGAAAGAGGTATGGTGAAAAGTACCTGGATTTGAAGTCAGGTTTGAATCTCAGCTGTGTCACATAAATGTGACTTTAATTACGAATCCCTATAGAATTCTTGAGTAGAATACAAATAAACAGAATAAATAAGAAAGGACAAGTGGGATTTTTTTCCAGAAAAATCTGTGGGAATTTAAAATATTTCTTAACTATTTGGTAACACAGGTTTCTTATCTGTGAAATAGAAATGATTATAGCACAGGGTTGGGTAGAGGATAAGCTGAAAAGCATCCATCGCTTGAACCTGAATATTATATTGACTATAATAATGCAACTATGGTTAAATCCTGCCAGAAAGGCAGATGGTTCATTTGGCCTCCTGTATTTTATGTGAATATGCCTATGTTTAAAAACATACTGTCATTTCAAAATAAATGATAAAGTTTCTCATTTATATTGCCATCCGTTCTAAAAATATGTATTTGCAATCTCTCTGTGTTGTTACTTTTGTAGTTCTATATTCCAGGTAGATTTTTGGAAAACATAGTCTCAAACAATTTTGTAAAATCTTAGGCCTATTGATTGAAATACATAGCTATTCTTACTATTGGCAATTGCTTAGGATTTAAAAATTTTTTCCCATTGAAAAACGTGTATGAAAAATATGACTAACATGATATATCTCATTCTTCAAAGCCGATCAGGATGTTCTTTCTGGTTTCATTCATAAATAAGACTAATGTGTGTGAGGAAGTAATCTTTTATTTGATCTATTTGACAATTTATTTATTTGACAATTTTCAGTATAAATAGCAATTTATTTTCTCACTCAGTGTTTGAACTTTGTTCTCTTTCTGGAAATTGTAACTAAAATTTTCAAAAATGAAGTCTTTTACATATAATATGTTTGACATTAATTAGCTTCGTTTCTTGGATACTGGTGTGAAGGACATAAATTCACTTTTGGACTCAGGAGACCACACTTAATAAATGGATGAATATTTAGGAAAAAAAACCCAACACCATTGCATGTGAAATGCACCTAAGTAGGGACCTATGATAAAAGACTGGAAAACAGTCTTTCCTATGTAACAGATATACAGAATCAAGATTTAGAGAATGTCAAATGATCTGCTATTAATAACATTCTTCCCATTTGGTCACTTTACTTTAATGTCTTCATTATATATAAATACTAATTATATATATTTATGACCACATATGTAATCACCAAGAATGAACGACAATCATCTCTAAAAATTCAAATTATTAAATAGGAAAATTTTAATACCTGGTAGGACACCCTTATTATATATAGAAGATGCTTCACATCTGTTAGTGATGCTTAAAACAGTTCCATAAATAGATACTTCCACTTACTTCCTGTATATCAGATTTTTTTTTAAAGTTTTTTCAACATTCCTAAAAGATTTATCTTACTCAATGGCCCTGTCCCTCAAAAGAACTCAGGTATGACACTTCTCAAGAATTCCAGTGTTATGGTAATTTGTAGAGAACAGCGTATTACAATACAAATAGCTGGGGCCAAGTGATTCAATTAGATGGCAGGTTAATGATCACACAACAGCTCTGGGAATCATTGTGAAGCTAAAATAAAGATTTTGCCAGCCAAGAGTCAAAAAAAAAAAAAAAAAAACAAAGGAAGAAAAGATTGTCTTTTTTTTAAAGAGATTATGCCCTTCCAAATTCAGACAGTTTATGGCCAGTTTGAAAATTATGGAGGTGGTAGGTAGCAGTTATTTTTTTTTTAAGGTGATTATTTGGCAAAATAAGAGTTACCCTTAGCCCATCTATCCTTCCAATTGAAAAAAAAAAAAAAAAACAACTAGTCTTTGAAATCCTGAAATCTAGAAGCCTGTTAAGCTCTGTTAGGAAGTTCAGTTATACACACTAGCCTCCCTAAGTGGGTGGCTACATTTGTGGCTCAGCAAAACAAAACAAAACACTTTCCATGGCCCTTAAAGATCACTTTCACTAGTCAAGAAATGTGTGAACCCAAAGTGTCTACTGTTTTTATGTAAAAACTGGTTGCTTTTTTAGGTTTGTCTATTGAAATGCTATCATGTTTTTGTTTTGTTGTTATTGTTGTTGTTGTTAGACCATTGTCTAGATGATATGTTGTCTGGAGACACACTTTACATTTAAAGACAGAAATAAGTTGAAAGTAAAAATAATGAAAAAAAGTTATATTATTTAAACAGTAACATTAAAAAAATCTAGCATGGTTATATTAATATCAGGTGAAATATACTAAAATAGAAATATAACTGGAGATAAAGAAGGAACTTTCATCATGACAAAAGGTTTGATCCATCAGGAACATGTAGCATTTAGAAACATATATGCACCTCACAACAGAACCCCAAAATACTTGAAGCAAAACTGGCTGAATTGAAGGGAGACATAGATGATTCAACAATAAGAGTTGAGAGACTTCAGCACCTTACTTTCAATAATGGACAACATGACTAGGCAAAAGATTGGGAATATATGACTTGGACAACACTATAAACCAACTAGACCTAACATATTGAAAGACAGCAGACTACACATTCTTCTCAAGGGCACATGGGAAATTCTCCAGAATACGATATGCTAGGCCACAAAATTAGCCTCAATAAATTTTCGATGATTGAAATCATACTGAGTATATTTTATGATCATAATTGAATGAAGTTAGAAATTAATAACAGGGATATTTTGGAAATTAACAAATATGTGAAAATTGACCAACATACTCCTAAGTAACCAATGGGTTAAGGGTAGGATAGAAAGGAAATTAGAAAATACTTTTACTTAAATGAAAAGGAAGACAGAACGTATTGAAACTTAAGGGATGAAATGAAAGAAGTTTTTGGAGAGAAATAGAGAGTTATAAACATTAAGTAAAAAAGAAGAAAGATGTAAAACAATCTAACTTTCTACCTTAAGACACTGGGAAAAGAGAAAACTAAATCTAATAGAGTAGAAACAAAGGAATAATGAAGTAGAAAAGTAATGAAATGGAGACTGGAAAAACAAAAAATAAAAGCAAAAGTTGATTCTTTGTAAAGATCAACAAAATGGACAAACTTTTAGCTGAACTGATGAGAGAAAAAAAAATAGAGGAGACTCAAATTACCAAAACCATGAATGAGAGTGGGAACCTTACTTTAAATTTTACAGTTACAAAATGATTATAATGGAATACTATAAAAAACTATATGATAACAAATTAGATAATTTAGTTGAAATGGACAAATTTCTAGAAAGATAGAATTACTGAAACTTACTCAAAAAGAAATAGAACACCTGAGTAGACCTACAAGTAAAGAAATTGAATTGGCAATTTAAAACCTCCCCCAAAGAAAAACCCAGAATCAGATAACTTTATTTGTAAATTCTACCATATATTTAAAAAATAAGAATGATACCAATTTCTGACAAACTCTTCCAAAAATAAAAAAAGGAGAGACCGTTTTCTAACTCATCCTATGATGCCAGGTTTACCCTACTACCAAACCAGACAAAGGAAATCCAAGATAAGAAAATGACAAACTGTTATCTTTTATGAATATAGGGACACAAAAATCTCCAGAAAAATACTAGCAAACAGAATCCAGAAACATATGAAAAGGATTGTATACTATGATCAAGTAGGACTTATTCAAGGAATGCACAGTTGGTTCATCTTATGAAATCAACAAGAGTAATACATTATATCAATAAAATATTTTATGGTTAATTGATTTTCAGCAATGATCTGAACACAATTCAATAAAAGAAAGAATAATTATTTCAATAAATGGGGCTGGGACAACTGGACATCCACATGCAAAAGAATGATGTTGGATCCATCTTTACATCATACAAAAAAAACTCATGTGTGCACAACAACCTCTCTCTTAGAAGAAAATGTAGGAATATACTTTCATCATCTTGAGATAGGCAAAATTTTCTTAGATATGAAACCAAAATCATAAGCAATGAAAGAAAAAATAGATAAAAAATAGGACACCATCAAAATTAAAAATTTCTGTACTTCAAAGGATTCCATCAAGTGAAAAGACAACCTATAGAATCAGAGAGAATGTTGTATATATGATAAGGTACTTGAATGTAGAATGTATAAAAAACTCTTGCAGCTAAATAATATAAATAATCTGATTTAAAATAAAGGAATTGAATAGTCATTTCTCCAAAAATAGCCTGTGCAAGCACATTAAAAGATGCTTGACATTATTAGTCATCAAGGATATGCATATCAAGACTACAATGCATTGCAACTTTGCAACCACCAGGATAACTGTAATTTTAAAAAATGAGGACAGATTACTGGTTTCTAGTGTTAGGGATGTGGGGTTTCTAGGTGTTAGGGACGTGGGGGATGGGGTGGGTGTGGTTACCAAGGGGGAACAGGAGGCTTCCTTGTGGTGATGGAATTGTTTTGTATTTTGACTGATTGTATCAATGTCAATATTCTGGGTATTCCCTTGCACTGTAGTTTTACAAGATATTACTGAGTGAGGGAAATGGGGTGAAAGATACATGGACTCTCTAAATTATTTCTTATAACTGCATATGAATATGCATTTATCTCAAAACAAAAGTTTAATTTAAAAAAGTATAAGGGACCTTTTCTTCATTGACAACTTGAGAGGCTGACATGACTTAGCAAAATAACACCCTTTAGTATTGGCTGCCTTGAATGTCAGAGACCCTACTTTTATCAAGTTGTGGCACAGTAGAAAATGGTAAGTAATTCTGAGATGACTCAGCTCCAGCTCCATCTGGCTGCCCCAAAGGCTGAGGATATAATAATAGTGGGACACCTTGATCACACAGTTGGCACACCAGCTTGCTATAGTGCCCCAGTTAAGAAGCTGTATCCTGGAAAGCCTAAAATGTCTTTGAGAGGATTCCTAAATCCACCATCTGAGTATAGCATGTGTCAGGCACAAAAATTACTACGAAAGAGCAAATAAATATACTGTATTTATCATACTTGCTTCAACCAGTATTACTTGGCTGAGTAGATGACTTCATGTTGAACTGGGAGGAAAAATAACACAAATGTCAAACGCCATGATAAACATTTATTTATTAATCATTGTCAGCCTAGGAGTACTTCCTTCCTTAAACAAGGAATCAGAGGAAGGAATCTTTTGTATTTACTACCATAAATAGTTGAAAATGGTGCATCTTGAAAATGTTCCCTGTATTATTCAAATAACCAATATTGTCTTCATGACTGTTGTCACCCTGCTAATTCTAACAATCATTGCACTCTTCTAATTGTTATTATAAGCTCTAATTGCCCTGTTCTTTGATCTATCTTATGTTGTCCCTCAGGCACTACTTGTCACGTCATGATTTGTTTTGGGAATTGACTTGCATACTTAGATAGTCCAGTGATGGTCTAGTGGACAAAAAAAAAAATGAAATTCTGTGCATGTGAGACAATGAACACATGATTCCTCACAAAGAATATCAGTTTGGAACAAATAATAGCTACCATATATAAATATGAATTCAATGGTGTAAATATTTCCTAAAAAGGACAATAGCACTGGTATCTGAAGAATCATAAAGGCTGCTTTTTTATATCAAAAAATAAATATTACCTTTTTGTATATATGTGAAAATAATCCATTTATTTCTGAAATTTATGTCCCAGTTCCCTCAATATGATACTTTATAAATAATTTATCTTTGTAATGTATTATATATTAATATTTAATTTTCTTCTGGTTCTAATATTATCATATTCAGGCACCAGAAAAATATATGTGCATATCTATTTTTATGGAACTTACTGAAATCTTCAGATGTGTACTTAAGTTTTATGTAGATACTTCTTATGTAATATGAAGGTTATTTGCACCTTCACCCATTTGCTACTAATTTTAATTGTCCCCAAGAGCAGATTTACAGGTTCAATATCAATTATTTTTGAAATATGCCTAAAATATTACCATTAAATCATACATTGGGGATTCTAAATTCCTCAAATAAATAATGTCCAAACACCCAAATATCAAGCCATTTCTTTGTGACTAGAAGAAAACAACTATTTAATCTGTAAGATATTTGAGAAACCACTTTTTAAAAATAATGAGGAAATGGGCACACCTATATTTCTAACTGTCGAAGTATAACAGTTATGAAACTCCAAAAATGTTTTAAGATATGCTATGAAGCACAACTTTATTTCCTTCCTACTTAAAACATTTTAACTAAGTTTATTATAAAGGTTAACCTACTTGACAGGCCCAAATAACAGAAGTACACTAGCACAAGCACTCCTTCAATTATCCCCCAAAACAAGGATAAAGCAATATAATCCTATCTCAAGATATTCCCAAATTTAACAGAGTGGTCATCTTTGAAAGCTAGTTTTCTTTTGAAGAGTTTATTTTCAGATAACTGAAAATGTTAAATGCTGCTGACCACTAAAAAGACATTTAATGAGCAATAAAATATAACAACAAAAATGTTAAAGCTTGTTCCTCTTTCTTAAATATGTATGGTATTTTAGTGAGCTTTTGATCTGTTGGCTGTATTCCCTCATCCTTGAAACTAGGATAAGGAAGGCCTAGATGCCTTGCAGTTTCTCAGGAAGTTCAAGTTGTTTTGCATGCTAGTTTTCTAGCTGTCCCAGGTCTCTAATCCATTAACATGAAAGTGCCTTGAGTCTTCACCAATCTTATGATTTTTTCTTAAATGTAAATAATAATAGTACTTATCTGATAATATTGCTCTGGAGATAAAAATGAATTAATTCATATATATAGATATGAATACATATGATGTATTTATATATATATAGATAGATATAGATATATATAGATATATAGATATAAATATATATTTAATGTTTATTTATTTTTGAGAGATAGAGAGACAGAGCAGGAGCAGCAGTGGGGCAGAAAGAGAGGGAGACACAGGATCTGAAGCAGGTTCCAGTCTCTGAATGTCAGCACAGAGCCTGACTTGGGGCTTTAACTCACAAAGTGTGAGATCATGACCTGAGCCGAAGTTGGACGCTTAACCTACTGAGCCATCCAGGTGTCCCATGAGTTAATTTGCTTAAAATGCCTAGAACAGTCCTGAAACATGGTAAAAACTCAAAAAAAAAAAAAAAAAAAGAAAGAGAAGAAAAAAAAGAAGTTAGTTGTTCTGATTATTATTGCTCCTGCTAAGCTTGAAAATTAAAGGATACACATGTAATTAAGAGTATTTGCCTAAAAGCACATATTCTAAAATATTACTCAGGCAAAAATTTATTAAGTGGCTTCTATCTCATCTTGATTCTAATCTCAAAATAGATTACTATTTATATACTATTTGCTTTAATTTTGGTTTCCAGGAAAGACTTTGAATCAGAACAATCTGTTTTGAATCTTGTCACTTCTATTTACTAGTTACATGACCCTAGTAAAGTTAATCTTTCTAAGCTTCCCTTCATTTGGCTATAAAGTAAGGATAATTCTCTTGGGGTTTTGGGTAAAAATCAAAGAACATAATATGTGTAAATATCTAACATATAACTTGGCCCACAATAGTACTCAATAACTGTTCTTTTCCACTCCTATTTTATAGTTTTCAAAGTTATGATCTGAAAATAATGATTATGATGCATAAAGCCAATTTTAGCTCAATGCAACACACTAATTTAAATCTATTCTCCATTGCTTAAACCAAGGAAAATTTTATAGTTAAGAATCAACTACTCTGATTTTTCTATTGGCTCAGAGAGAATTAAGCATGAAAGTATAAAAATAAGGAAGAGCTCTTACCTTTTTACTAAATTTCTTCTCTAATACATACATGACAAACTTGTCCTAATCCTTTTCAGATAATTTGGCAATAAAAAACTGGTCTCGCCATTTCCCTGTGTAACCCTTTGGATGGTCTTTACCTAGGTCAGGGAAACATTATATATAAAATACCAACAAACATTTAGATTTGTCCAGGTAATAATTCTTAAATTTGTTTAACTCCTTTTTTATATTATCAAGCAAATGAATACATATGTGACTATGACTGAGAAATGTAGAAAAATGTAGTGACATAAAAATGATCACTCATAACCTCACACTCAAAAAGAACCATTATCTGACATTTTTTTCATTCTTTTTATTTTTCTTCCCTTTTTTTGGCAGAAAATCCAATTCATTTTTTTAAAGCTTATTTATTTTGAGAGAGAGAGAGAGAGAGAGACAGTGTACCTGTGTGTGCCGGGGAGGGGCAGAGAGAGAAGGAGAGGAAGAATCCCAAGCAGACTCTGCACTGTCAGCAGAGTGCCCCCCAAGGGGATCCATCTCATGAACCATGAGATGATGACATGAGCCAAAATCAAGAGTCAGACACTTAACTGAGCCACCCTGGTGCCCATTTTTAAATATTTCATAAACTTATTTTACATTGGAAAGACACTGGGAAACTTCACAAAGGCGAAGCTTTTGGGAGTGAGCCAGTACGAGTAGCATGGGCTTTTCAAGGAGGGATGGGGGTCAGCTCCTCAGAACCATTTCAGGCAGCAGAGCCACCTGGAGTCCTCAGTGTGCTGGACAGGGAGGAAATGAAATTACATGAAGGAGCCCATCACTTTCTTGGGTTGAATTCTTCTGGGTACAAGGGAAGATCACATGTGGTCAAAGTTAGCCTTGAACATTTCTTCATTTACAGTGAGGTCTCACTAACAGGGGCAGGACTGAGCAGAGTAAACCCTTGCTTTCCATCTTCTTTCTCACACCAATATCAGGTACTCACTCTTTGAGGGAGAAAAGCAGATAAAACCTCTGAACTATGCAACTTTAAATCATTCTCACACTTTTATTCTTCCTCCCTCTTTTGTGTAGACCATAGAGTTGAATCCTGAGAAGTTAAATGTTCATAAAAAATACTTTTATTACTTTGCACTTATTTTTCTTATAGCTTTAAACATATCCAGTATATGTAAGGGAGCTTACATTTAGAATGAAGCCAGACTGAATGGTTATATTACTCATGTAATATACTTATATATGTAATAAAATTATGTATTATATTAATATATTATGTATAATTACTTGATTATATATGATCATCTATCAATTCAGGAAACTTCTCCTCCAACCTTCCATTGGTGGACCATTTGGAAAAAAATACTCAAGTTTCCTCTATTTGTTGGGCCTCTTCTATCATAAGGACTTCCAGAGTCACCATTAGTTTAGGAGATGTTGCTGGATCATCTAAACAATGAGCCTTTCAACACTCAGCACAAGTAGGGAGTCCAATAGGGAAGGCATAAAACATCCTGGGAATTATAAAAGCACAAGTGGCCTTGAATTCATACAAATTCTACAGTACTAATATGGATCCTGAAAGAGTTAGAGGCCTTCTTCAGGTACTGCAGGATGACCTGAAATTCTTCCCATAACACCCTTCTCCTGCTTTTCTAGTATGTAAGAGACTTGGTGGACCAGAGAGAGGTGTTCTGAATATCATGTTCTGAGAGGTTTTCTGAGTACCATTTGCCTGGATGGCTTAGAAAGAAATATCCCCATTAAATCTAGAAACACTGTGCAATAAAACTCAGGGTAGGAGAGGAGCGTAACAAGGCTAGAGGTTTATTTTATGTGGAATAAGGTCAAGATCATCAGTAATTAAAAAAAAAAAGACAAGTTTAATTTGAGACTAAAGATGCTCTTTGGAGGAAATTGATCCCCCCGGTGACAAGCTGTGTTTGATTTCAGATATTTTTATAAGAAAATTAGCCCTAGTGTGAGTGAAAGTACCCATCATATATCTCCTCCCGTGTTCCCTAGCTCACTCTTCTCCTGTGAGAGAAATAGAGAACTACAGACATCTGGAAAACACCTCAGGTGGAAACATATTTGTAAGACCCACGTCAGCACTGGAGGATGGATGTTCTCTGTGCTGTGGGAAAGGGTGGCTCATCAGGAGATGGAAAAGGCTAGGAAGGGCTTCAGGGGTAGAATTTTGGAGAGGGAGGAAATAAAGAAATTATGGAACCAGGGAGAACACTTGGGCTAAGCAAGCAGGCCATGATTCTTCCGGATATCAAAGGAGTTTATTGGCTAAATTAGGGAGGTGTTCTTCCCTCCATCAAACTCTACATTCTTGCTAGAATATTTTAGTTAAGAATAGCTTAAATCTCCCTTGGGTCTAGGGTGTTATGATGTAGATAAGGAGCTGTAAAGCAGAGTTAGGGACAGAGAAAGAGTTTTTTGTCCTGGTACCAGTAAGTTTCTTATTTGGAGCAAAAGCAGATTCCTGTTTGTATGTGCGTGTGTCTGTATGTGAACTCTTCTTTGGAGAATAGCCAGTTGTAATTCCTTTTGAGCAAACTCTTAGCTCTTTTAAGATACACCCGAGACAGTTCAGTAATAAGCCTAAGATTCAAAATGCTTTTTGTTCCATTAGATGATGATTTCAAGCTGCACTGGTGCTTTCTAATGGACCCATTTTGAGTTCTGATCAAGTTTGGTTTTTAATATTGGTGCAAACAGAATCATCAAAGCAGCTGCCTCCATAGAGTGGGATGGGATATAGAGGGTTTGTTGAGAGTCTAGTTGGACCTTTGCTTACATTTATTTCAAGATTTTGATAAACAAATTCCAAGATGGATATCATCTTTTCACACCTAAGAGAACACTTTGATGCACTTGTAAATATTAACATATTCTAGCATATGTAATATGGCATATGTAATAAATATAATTGAATAGTGACTCTTGATAATATAGCTTGGAAGCCTCAGTATAATACAACCCAAATTTGGTACTTTTTTTTTTTTCTACTATACACAGGCCCCATTGGTTATTTGGACTGGTAAAATGGAGGCAAAGGGGTAAATACTCATGCATTTAACGATCATATTTTTACTGGTGCTTGCTTGCTTTTGTTTGTTTTGTTTCATTTTGTTTTGTTTTTAAAGCTGCCACAATGTCTTCCACTAGTACATATAATGATCTGTGCAAATTAGAAAAGACATCCCTTCTGGGTTGAACTGTTATAAAAGGACAACCTCTTTATTTGTACCCCTGATGGGCATTTATCATACCCTCCTGCTCTCTAATCTTTGACCCGGCTTTTTCAAGCTGGCTCTACAGATGTGCTTGCTCACTTCTGTTCCTTTGAGTCAGCAGTGTTTGCTTCATTTTACTGATGAGGAAACTGAAGCTCAGTGAATAATTCGCCCGAGGACACACTTTTGTAGTTAGTGTACCAGGGAATGGACAATAAGCATGCCTCGCAGCAGAGTCTGAGCTAGGAAATACTATCTTTTAGGGAGCTGATACATGAATTTAGTGCAATTTTATGCCTGCAACTGAGATAATTGGAAAATTAATATTCACTGTCATTTTCATAATCATTATCTCTTGTGACAGTAAATGAAGGTTTTCCTGGGACCTCACTGGAAAGATGATGGGATTACTTCAAATGCAGGTTCAATAAACATTTGTTGAGTGCAAAATGTAGCAAGTGCTAATTGATATGAGAGATAAAAAGGCAGCACAGCCAAGCAAGTCTCCTTCATCAAGCAAGTTCCACTCATATATCCAGTGGACACAGACATAAAAGACTGAGCCCATTTGTGGCAGATTTCATTTCCCAAACTTGGCCCCACCATATCTTCTGCTCTTTTTTTTTTTTTTAACGTTTATTTATTTTTGAGACAGAGAGAAACAGAGCATGAACAGGGGAGGGACAGAGAGAGAGAGGGAGACACAGAATCCGAAACAAGCTCCAGGCTCTGAGCGATCAGCACAGAGCCCAACGCGGGGCTCGAACTCACAGACCGTGAGATCATGACCTGAGCCGAAGTCAGACGCTTAACCGACCGAGCCACCCAGGCGCCCCATATCTTCTGCTCTTTTACATGCTGTTTTACAGTGTAGGCTTGCCACTCCTGCATCAAAGACAGAATCTTACTCCCTTTCCCTTGAGTCAGGATGGGCTTTGAATCTGCTGTGACTGATAAAATACAGAAGTGATGCTGTGTGACTTCTGAGGTTGTGTCATAAAAGACTAAACAGTCTTCACTTTGTTTGCTGGAACACTATCTCTTGGAGCCATGAGCCAAGAGCATCTCTGGTAGATAAGAGATACGGCAACCACCATGGTAAGGTGGCCATGTGATGAAGAAATGAAGCCATGTGGGGGAGACCTCATGGAAACACTCTGTAAGTCATCCCGACTCAGGCACCAGCCATGTTGAGACAAGAAACCTCTACATGATTTCAGACTTCAGCTGTCTTGATAATCTAGCCTTGAATTCTCAGAGCCCTGAATGTGGAGCAGAGATAAGCCATCCCTGAGATGCCCTACCCCATTCCTACAAGATCCATGAGCAGATAATTGTTACTTTATACTATGAAATTTGGAGTCATTTAAAAAAAATTTTTTTTTTTATGCAGCAATAGTAACAGGCAGGGGAATACTCTTAGGATCTGCACACAGATGCACATTTTTCCCCCCTCTAGCTTTATCTGGCACTTTTTATAAAGGGGAAGCAAAAAGATGTTGGAAGATAAGTAAACCAATACACCTAAAGATCATATTTCCTAAGTGATTTCTAATTTTAGAAATACTATAACAGCACTTTTTCAAATTAAACAAAAATATACATAAAATGTTCTAAAGGAAGGAGTACATAGGTTTTAACACAAATGAACACTAAAAAAATTCCCAGGACACTGTCTCCTTTATGCTGTTTCAAACACTAACAGGAGATGAGGAAGTACTGTCATTACTTTTATTATATATTATTTGGTGCCTGAGTTATATTTTATCCAAAATAGAGAAATCTCTATTTCTACCCTCTGGGTATACAATTTAAATCAGAGAGACGTTATAAGTGTCTCTGACAGAACCCCGAGTGTTCTGATTTCTTTATGCTGATTTGGAAGTTTTCAAACAACCTAATCACCAGAATGTAAAGATATCAAGTGAAATGGAAAGCAATGACAGAACACTCTTTCGAGTCTCAAGTCTTTATTTCAACAGGGTAACTCTCTATTTTCAGTTCTTCATAAAAGAAGCCAATTGCATGCTCCATAATAGTTATAAGAATTACAAGATGCTGAGTTCAGTGATGTGCAAAGAATAGTTTAAATGAATGGTAAAAAAAAAAAAAAAAAAGACACATCTTTGGAATTTGGCTGTACATATGTTGGAAAAAATAAAAACAATAAAATCTACTAATTAGATCCAAGGACTATCTGAATTAGTAATAAGTCTGAATCACACATTAGGATAAGGAACTGTGATTTTATTACTTTACAATGAAATAAAATAACTTCTGCAGTTAGATCTTTTTCAGTACAAGTTCTACATGACTGTTTCTTTTACTAAATGGATAATTTATAACTTGCATCACTGATCAACTGACCCTCCCTCCCCAGCCCTGCATTTGTTGAGAACTTGCGTTTTCTAAGAACTCAACAAACATGTAGCAAATATTAGTCTCATGCCTAGTACTAGTGTACAGGATGTGGAGAGTTCTAGTGAAAACAAATTATTTTCCTTGTTCTCCATGAACTTAAATTTTGATTGGGAAGTTATTTTTAAGAAAAAAATTAGCCAACTTTTTTGTATTCAGAATACAAAGTGATTTATAATTCTATTTTGTAATACAGGAATTCTTAGAGAATTCAGATCCAAAGAATTGCTAAAGGCTTCTTAGACAACATTGCCTTGACAACAGTAGAAGGTCAGAAATTATCTAAATCTCTGAGGAAACGGAACTCTATTTGGACAATAAGACTTGTAAGTCTTACTTAATTTACCTTCTGTATTGTAATAGTTTGGTTGAGAAACACTTTCTTTTCAGTTACGTATTTCTTTCTTTTCAGGTAAATCTGGGTCCAGACTAGCATCTAGATACTAGATGATCTTATTGAAGCTATCTGAATTAATGGAACTTAAAAAGTTTTAACCTTTAAAATAATCACGTACTCGGGGCGCCTGGGTGGCGCAGTCGGTTAAGCGTCCGACTTCAGCCAGGTCACGATCTCGCGGTCCGTGAGTTCGAGCCCCGCGTCAGGCTCTGGGCTGATGGCTCGGAGCCTGGAGCCTGTTTCCGATTCTGTGTCTCCCTCTCTCTCTGCCCCTCCCCCGTTCATGCTCTGTCTCTCTCTGTCCCAAAAATAAATAAAAAACGTTGAAAAAAAAAAAATAAATAAAATAAAATAAAATAAAATAAAATAATCACGTACTCTATATAATACAAATGGCTAAAGTATCAGTGTTAAGTATCATGGATTATTGATTATTGGAGTGACTTGAATTATTGTTGAATTTGGTGGTTTTCTCTGAGACCTGATACTGGAGAGAAACAACGGGTTAGTGTCAGAAGACAGGAATTTTCAGCCTTTATCTTATCTTATCTTATCTTATCTTATCTTATCTTATCTTATCTTATCTTATCTTATCATCATTTTATTTTACTTTGAGAGAGGGAGAGGGAGCTCATGCAGGCACACAAGCAGGAGAAGGGCAGAGGGAGAGGGTGAGTATCTTAAGCCAGGTCCATAACCAGCACAGAGCCCTCCACAGCACCATGTCACGACTCTGGGATCATGACGTGAGCTGAAATCAAGTCAGAGGCTTAAACGACTGAGCCCCCCAGGTGCCCCTGAATTTGCCGTCCTAATGCTACTCTCTACCTGTTTTGTGGTTAAGGAAGCCATTTAAACCTCTGTAAATCAATCTGAGTTAGTAATGAGTCTCAGTCACACATTAAGATAGGGAAAGGCATTTTTTAAACAATAACTTAAACCATTACAAAATGATTTCCAAGTACAAGTTGGAAGACCACTAAAATAAAGTTTTCTCATCTACTTAACAGATCTGATAATACCATCTCATGGAGTTTTTGTGAGGATTAAATGAGATAGAGTGAATGAAAAAAAAATTTTAAGAGGAAATTTGATACACAAATTATAGACATTATTATGATCCTCTAATTTTTTTCCAGAAGCTTTTAGAAAAAACAGCTTTATTCTGGAAACAAGGGTTCTATCATAGAAATAGTATCAAACCAATAGAGATTTATTGATCATCTGCAATGCTGCCCTCTTTTCTTATTTTGGTGAGCTCAGTGAGGACAATAGCATACCTTGATTCGTGATTTTAAAAAATAATTCAACAATATTGAGCAGTTGACTTAAAAGGGTCTTTAATTCAGAATAAAATGTAGAGTAATTGTTTGATTATCTAACATGACTCCTAACCATTTAACTTAGCAGTCCTTTTTTCAAAGAAGTAGTAAAAAATTTAGTTTCCAATCTGCTTGCTAGTGTGTGTATGGGAAGGGAAAAAAAGCAAAGGGCAAACAATACTTAAGGAAAAGTCAGTGGGAGCATTTGCAGAAGTAAAGTGACTAAGTTTCCTCCAGGGCCTTCAGGCTCAGTGGAGTCAAATAGTTTACTTTGGCCTCTATCATGATAATTGGCTTGTAACTCCCTCTGTACTTGCCTTTGTACCCTCTGTAAGCCCCAGGAGGGGACACACCTCACTCTGGGGGCTGTTTTGTTTTTCTAAGTTGCTTTGAAGCCAACTCTGTGCAAAAACTAAGAAACTTCCAATGTGGCCTTGGGTTTCCTTACTGATATTCACAGCAGGATTTTACCCAGGATGTTCCAAAAATTGCAAGGTGTTAGGGCACCTGGGTGACTCAGTCTGTTAAGTGTCTGACTTTTGATTCTGGCTCAGGTTGTGATCTCACAGTATGTGGGATGGAGCCCCACATAGGGCTCTGTGCTGACATCTCTGCAGAGCCCACTTGGGACTCTCTCTCTCCCTTTCTCTCAGGCCCTCTCCACTCACGCTCTCTCAAAATATATAAATAAACACTAATTTTTTTTTTTTTAATTACAAGGAGTTTTCGGGTTCTTCCTCAGCTCTTGCCTCACACAAATCCTCTAGAATCCTGAAGAGTAAATTTAATGTTCTTACTTAGCTATCTTCCCAATTCATACAGGAGAAAGTTCAATCTGCTTTATAACCTGGGCCCAATCTACCTTTTAGTATTCTTCCTTGCCACTCTCTCATACCCACTCAACAATTTCTGCACACAGAATTGTCTGTTTTGGCTTACTTTTGCCATGCTCTCACTTTCATGCCTTCATGGTTGGCTCAGGATAAGCTCTCTACCTGGAATGCCTTTTTTTTCCCTCTCTCTTTTCTGCAGAGCAATGGTCTGTTCATCTTCTCTGTTCTAAAGCTGCCTTTCACTCACACTTATAAATTCTTCTTCACCTACCGTAAAGCAATATTAGTTATATGCATGCCATAGAACATTGTATAAGCCTCTGCTAGAGTAATTATCACAGTATCTATTATTATGTGTTATTTTTCCTGTTTTAAACAACAGAATGTAAGCATCCTGAACACAGAACTCTGTTCCATAAATTCTTATCTCTTTTCCTTTAGGGACTGGCTTGGCACCAGTTATATGCCAAGTATTTCCTAAATACTAAATGGAGATGTTTTCAAATTTATACTGAATTTGTCAAGAAGAGAAAATATACTCTCTTTTTACTAGTAAAACAACGGCACTATACTTCCCCTGTGTATGAACAGATTTTGAAACTCATAAGGCATTGCACAAACGTCGGTGCTCTGGTCGTCTTGATCCATTTATTCCTGTAGCAGTGGTGGAGCTTAGCGGTTGAGAGCATGAACTCTGCTGACCAACTGGGTTGGAATCCTGGCTGTACCACCTACTGGCTATTTACTCTTAGGCAAGATAGTTAAAATTTCTATGCCTCAGTTTTCTTGACTGTAAAACAGGATTAGTTTCCTTGCTAGTTGCTAGCGTGGATGTGAAAAAAAAGACAACAAAACTTAGTGCTTGAAGTGCAGCTGTATTTCATAGTGTTGTTATGAGGATTTTGATGGGCTAATCCATGTGAAAAACAAACAAACAAACAAACAAACAAAAACTCAAACAGGCCTTGGCACATAACAATGTGAGGGTAGGCAATTGGCAATTCATTGAAGATATGGAGTGTTCATTAACAAAAATATTTGTTGAGTGTCCAGCAGGTAATAGGCACTACTCTATGTGGAACAAACCAATAAACAAAGAAAATATGACTGATGTGTCATGGAGAAAATTAGAGCAGAGGAAGGGGAGAGAAAGGGAGGGATTGGTATTTTAAACAGGGTGGTCAGGGAAAACTTCTACGGAAAATGAAATGTGTAGCTGAGGAGAGATTGTTCTAGGTGGGGGAATAGCAAGTGCTCAGGCCCCAGGCAGGAACGTGGGTGGAATATTTGAGGAATGGTTATGGCCAGTGTGGCCAGGTAGGAATGAGCCAGGAGGGGAGTAATCAGCGATTTGGTAACAGAGGGCCAGAAGCTGGATCCTGAAGGGCATGGGTGGCCTTGCATTTTATGCTGGCTGGTAGTTTTTGAGTAGAGGAGTGATGTGATCTCTTACCTTTAAAAGGCCCCACAACAGACTAAGGACTGGTGGTTGGCTATTGACAGTGGAAGAATAGATATGAGGCTATTACAACAATCCAGACTCTGGTGCTAATAATTATTTTCTGCTGCTTTAAAACAAAAATATCTAATGAACAAATATCGTATGTGCATTTATTACTTTTAACAGTTTTTCACTATTTTCTCACTGGAGACAATATATCAGAATTTAATTTTGTTATTAAAATCCTCATTGATTTTATTTCTAGTCTTAAAGTTTAAGAGTTGTTCGGTGGTCTTACTTTCACATTTTCTGATACCTTGCTATAATATTCTGCATGGAATGTGAACAAGAAACCAAATGCTGTTAGTAATTGTATTTTAGCACAATCACTGCCCAAGTGCTTACCTCTGCATTCAGTAACCAAATACTAGGAATATTCTGAATGGCCTGGGGTAACTTCAGATTTTATTACAAATTTAGGTTTAAATAGAAATATGTTTTTATATCATTTATATTCCTTTTGTTTTTTCCATTTTATTATTTCCGTCGATGAGGTAATTCATTTCTAGTTCTATAGTAATGCTACTGCCCTTTAATATCTCTTATTCACCTTTCTCTTTCTACCTGCTCTCTTCACACTCTCTTGCTACCTGCTTCAGTCTTTACTTTCTTCTCCCTCCCCATGAACATAACTATTGATTTCTATTTCAATTTTTCTTCCATGTTTTTCATAAATTTCCACATTGACATGTTATCATTCTTTCTATTCACTTTTTATTTTTGTATTTCCTAAAAGCAGCTTAGATGTTCAGTGCCAACATAATTTCTTGATAAGCTCTGTATAAATACCACAAGTAGATTTTTATGTCATCCTGGTGCATATTGTTCAGTAACCACAAATATGACAGTCACTCTGCTGAAGCGTTGACCTTACAAATGATTGGTGACAAATAACTCTCAATGAACTTTGTACATCACTGTTTATTTGGACTGTGAATTCTAGTTTAATCATGAGAAATGTTTATTTTCCCACCATGTGGTGTATATAGTTATGCTAAAATACTTCATTAGTATTTTTTTTTTAAACAACCTAACCTGCTGGTGAGAGAAAAAACGCGGGGGTGTGGGGTGGGAGAAGGTGTACAATTAGTGTAAAGCCTCTGGAAAAGTGACAAGATAAAGATTTAAAAGAAAAAAAAGAACATCAATATCTGTTAACCCAATTTTATGAACTTTATGAGATTGAGAGATCACAGATGACTAATTTGGGGGACAGAATTTACAAAAGCCAGTTGGGGTTGGGTTAAATGTCTAAGTAAAATGCAAGAAGGTTGCCCAGAACATTTTACTGACCTCATCCCCTATTGCCATAGACAGCAGCATCTCAAGTAGCTGTATAGAATGGGGCTGGTTTCTGATGCCTACCATTCTGATTAGCAATTTCAACTGAAATAAAGAAAGTGCCATCATAGAATGGTCTCCTTGATTACACAGAGAATCCTGTAAGAGCCCAGTTATGTACATGATGTTTGGTGAAGAAGATGAAGGATGAAAATAGAAGAATGAACAGGCTAATGTAGAATCACTCACTCACCATCATCAAGATGTACTCAGGTCATCCGTGTTTCCAAATAGATGAGCACTTGTTTACTTGCTTTTCTACCATAGTTCCTTGAGAAAATCTTGTTTCATATACAACGTATCCTTCCAACTGAGGGAAAATTACTTTCATTTTTAATTTTCCAATTCAAAAAACTGTTCTAAAGTGAGGGATTTGACAAAAGTGCTTCAATTACTCTTGATTTTGTGGGTTTCAAGATATTTGAAGAAATGTTATCAAGGTATTAAGCATAGAGGTGGGACATTTGAAACCACTTGGGTTAATATTGGTTGCATTTGTTTTCACAGCACAGATACAATAATCCCAATAGCTCAGTTATGTTCTAGTGCTATTTCTGATTCTCATCACTTTAGATAAAGAAGTGGCCAAATTTCAGTAAGGTTATTGGGTGACTTCGGGCAAGCATTTTTCATCAAAATAATCAGTATCCGTATGTTTGGGAGTGGGTGGGTAGGTGGGTGGGCAGTGGTCAAGTCTGCTAAAACCCAAACCAAACGAATAAAGAAACAACCCCCACCCCCCAAAGCAATAAAACCCCAAAGTACTGATATTTCTTTGTAAACTATGTGGAACATTTTCTCTGAATAAGAAAGGCAGACATTTTTACTTTATACTAGAGAATATCATCTTTTCTAACATCCAGAATTACTGATACGGGACCTTGGCAATTACAAAACATTTACACATCTATATCATTAGCTCAGACTTCTTTCCCTTCACTCCAGAGGCTTAGTTCTACCTTCCCTGAAACTTCTTCCCATGGGTATCCCACAAACAATCCAAACTCAGTCTGACAAAAATGAGACCATTCTTTTATGCCTCAAATCAGATTCTCCTTCTTTATTTCTTCACTAACTCATTATAGTTCTACCACTCACCCAGGCCGGAGTATTTAGCATCTTTGATTCATACTCTTATATCAATCTCTGCATTTGATAGATCACTAAATCCTGAATACACTCCCTTTTACCATCTCTAAAAGCTACCCATTCCTCTGCATGTCCTTATTTTCCTGTTCACAGTGTTTAAATATTGACAGGCATTTTTTGAGTACTTTCTATATGTCAGACGGGGATACAAGGTGAAGACAAAGTCTAGATTTACCCTACCTGAGTAAATATATATTTTAATCTTCCCCCTTCTGAATAGTCTTCCTCATATTTACAAACATGGAGATCACTCTAAAATATGGATTCAGTATTCTGTCTTGAAATTGGCTCCTTATCATCTCTAAAATAAAACCCCGTCTCAATCCAGAGCTCTATAAGACCAGATTCTTGTCTACATTTCTAGTCTAGTCTCCTTTCATTGCCCTCTCTTCCTCTCTCACAATTTATGTTCCAACCATATTGAAATGGCTTCATACTTTCCGTGCATCCATGCCTTTTTACAATGCTTCCCATGTGTCTGGAATATCCTTTCTTAATACCTTCATTTAAAACTCCAGTCATGCTGCCTTGGATCTACTGTACAGTGGGGAATAAAAGGGGTGTCTTTTCCTTTTCCTTACTTTTAAAGAGGATTCCAGTATTTCATCTGCAAGCATAAATTTTGCTATAGATTGGGGTAGTTGCCTTTTTAATTCTTGCTTGCTGATTATTAAGTGATGTATAGATGCTGAATTTTATTAAATGTTTTTTCTGAATCTATTGAAGTTATCACCTTTTCCTACTAATGTGATGACTTCTGTTAATCACTTTTTATTTTATTTTATTTTTAAAAATTTTTTTTTCAACGTTTTTTATTTATTTTTGGGACAGAGAGAGACAGAGCATGAACGGGGGAGGGGCAGAGAGAGAGGGAGACACAGAATCGGAAACAGGCTCCAGGCTCCGAGGCATCAGCCCAGAGCCTGACGCGGGGCTTGAACTCACGGACCGCGAGATCGTGACCTGGCTGAAGTCGGACGCTTAACCGACTGCGCCACCCAGGCGCCCCTGTTAATCACTTTTTAAATGATAATACCATCTTTCTATTCCTGGGATGAACCTAATTGGGTTGTCATGTATTAGACATGCTAATATTAGATCTAGGATACTTGCATCCTTGTTAATTTGTTAGATTGGTCTATTCATTTTTCATCCTATAGTTATGTGGTTGGGTATCAAGATTATAGCAACTTCATAAAATGATTGAAGAATATTTTCTGTATTTCAGTTAACTGGAATTATCTATCCCTTCAATGTCTGGAAGAACTCACCTACAAATCTAGGCATAAAGTTTTCTTTTTGGATGAGGTTTTTAACTACCGATTTAGTTTTCAAATGCCATACGGAGTATAAATGTTAAATTGTATTTTTCTAGGAAATTTGTCATTAATCTAAGTTTTTATTGAACTATAATTGACATTTGTTTCAGATGTACAACAAATGATTTGATACATGTACATATTGCAAAATGATCATCACAAGTTTAGTTACATCCATCACCACACGTAGTTACAATTTTTTTCTTATGATGAACTTATTATTATTACCAGTCAATGCTTGTATGCTTTCTCCATACATTTGTGTATTCCTTTATCTAAACCTTAATTTGACTGGCCTATGCTTATGAATTCTTAAGAAAGTCCTTTTTTTCAGACCCTGGAGCCTAGGTTAAGAAAAACAAGCTCCCTTCTCATCTCTCTTTCATCTCATTTTCTTCCTTCCTTCCTTCCTTCCTTCCTTCCTTCCTTCCTTCCTTCCTTCCTCCCTCCCTCCCTCCCTCTCTCCCTCTCTCCCTCTCTCCCTCTCTCCCTCTCTTCCTTCCTTCCTTCCTTCCTTCCTTCCTTCCTTCCTTCCTTCCTTCCTTTTTAATTTGTTTTTTGTTTTCACTGACTGAATGGCTCACCGAGAGTCCTAGCTTTTGAGGGAGTTTTGCTCCAGATCTCTGAAAAGGCTCCATTCCTGCTCTAAGCCTCTTTTTTGCTGAGATTAGTCCCTATACCCAGCATATTCCCAGAATAAGTTTGTTCTCATCTCTCTGGAATTTATTTTCCTCCTTGATATCAACCCCTAAGGATTTCCCTTATTTTCTTACAGATCAATCATTCCTTTAACAGGGATTATTTTATTTTTCCAGAAAATTTATTTCATTGTTTGAAGGTTTTCAAATTATTCAGTCTACCCTGTTGCTATAAACAGAAGTTATAATCTTTTCATTTCTTTTTCTCCTCCTCCTATCCTCCTCCTCCTCCTCATCTACAACATGGTCCTCTCTGTAGTCTAGGGACGATTTGAAGATGCAAAAGTATTTGACAAATATATGTAACCATATTAATTAATTGAGGCAGGTAACTTTACTGTTATATGAAATTGTCCTTGACTGAAAAGGCGTATATACCAGCTTACTGTATCCATTAATGCTCTATGATTTGAAGTGTGCAATGATAATACATTTCAAAATTGATTTTGCCTGTTTTTCTTATTCTTTCTTTCTCTTTAATTTCCAGTGCCTACCACAGTTTCTGGTATGGAATTGGTGTTAATTTTGCTGAAGTAATGCGTAAATAAATACACACCTAATATAAATGCATAAACTCACATACACTGTACTAAGGAAGTAAGGAAGAAAGAGGATGAAATTTTGGGTCTTGTTTTCTATCCTAATATTGGAGTGGAAAATTGTTTAAATAAATTCTAAATCACTCAAGTTGTATGTAGTTCAAATATAATAATGCATAGAACATTGCATCCATTGTGAATCAGATCTCAGGATTGAGATATCAAAATATCAGAAACTTGAGAATTTTATTTCCTTTATTAATTCATTTTTAAACTTCAGGCCTTAGGATTTTTCACTAACTTAGCTCTGAGTAAAATAGTAAACTAGGAGAAATAACTCATTGTGAACTTGACTGGTTCACATTTTGTTAACTCATATCCTTTAACAGAATATTGTATTTCAAATAATTAAAAAAATATATCAGAAACTGTCTTGTATAGGTGGGTAATAAATGAATGTTTATTGAGTTTGATCATTTAAAGAGATAAATGTGAGAAAATAATTATTCTGATTGTAACCAAAGAGGGCTATATGTTGTAAAAACACATTTTAGAGAAACTGTGCTAAAATTAAAACTGAGACTTCTCTAAGGTAGCATTTTAAGAGCATTTAAATTTAATTCCTACTCTTAATGCTTGGTATTAAAATGTGCTATGCATGTGACATAGACAAAGCTTCCAGAACTTCAGGGACAAAGGCCAGATACTGAAATGTAAATACACTTATAAGGGAGGGAGTTTGGTAGAAAGCTTAATGTGGAGGTCAGTGGAGGTTTGCCTTTTTAATCACAATTCCTACAGGAAAAGACAGAATGTATGTCAATCTTATTGGAAATATTTTTATTTCAAGCATAGGAATAAAAGATTGCATTGTAATTCAGGAAATTAAATGTAGTTTTCTCTATAGCAATATTTATTTCAGCAATTTATTATTTAACGTAAGAGCTATTTACAAAATAAAGATCCTGACAGGGCACCTGGGTGGCTCAGTCAGTTGAGCATCCGACTTCGGCTCAGGTGGGTGGTTCATGGGTTCCAGCCCTGTGTTGGGCTCTGTGCTGACAGCTCAGAGCCTGGAGCCTTCTTCAGCTTCGGTGTCTCCCTTTCTCTCTGCCCCTCCCCTGCTCTCACACTCTGTTTCTCTCTCCCTCAAAATAAACACTAAAATAAATAAATAAATAAATAAATAAATAAATAAATAAATAAATGTCTTGAAACTTATTAATACTTAAAATAGAACAAGAAGTAAATTTCATAACAGGATATGTATGTCAAATGTGATTAGAATAAATGCAATTTAAATAAAAATTCCAATGTGAAATATGTGTCACTATTCCATGTTCTCTTTAAAAATTCATTCATAGTAACTTACATGGACAGTCATTGTCAATTGTCATCATGAAACATAACCTCAATTTTGTTTTTAATATTTTTTAATGTTTATTATTTTTGAAAAGAGAGAGAGACAGAGCGTGAGTGGGGGAGGGGGAGAGAGAGAGACACAGAATCTGAAGCAGGCTCCAGGCTCTGAGCTGTCGGCATAGAGCCCGAGGCGGGGCTCAAACCCACCAGCCGTGAGATCATGACCTGAGCTGAAGTCGGACGCTTAACCAACTGGGCAACCCAGGTGCCCCAACCTCAACTTTTTCAACATCATTTTTTTTTTTTTTGTTTTTTACTAAGAGCCTTTGATATGATATGAAACCAGTTGTTTTTGAGACTAAAAAAAACCTAGCCACATTAAGTACTTCAACATACAACTTTACCATGTACAAAGCTCTAAGCTCTTTTTCTATAGAGAAGAGATTCTCCCTCTGATTCCTCATTAAAATCACCAGAAAATCATTTTTAAGTCAACAGAAGGACTTCAAAATGCCAGTTCCACAGCCCAACCTTGGTCCAATTAAATTGATTTTTATTCTTATTTATTCTCATTCTTATTTTATTCTTTTATTCTGTTGATAATGTACACTGAGTTGGCAAGACATTTTATAACAATAAATATATAAATATCTGAAAAAATGAAGTGAAACATTTAACCTAAGTCAGATGTGTCCGCTGTAACCATGCTAGTTCTGAGCATGATGCCCGGTGCAGGTAGAGGCAATTTGCCTGCATAGAATAAGTAAAGGGGAGATAATGAGGTCCTTACTTATAATTTTGATGGAAGTTTAGGAAGCAGACTGTGCTTGGGCCTGTGTATGTCCTGGTCCTTTAAAAAATAGCAATTCATTATCAAAGTAGTTTGATTTATTAACAGTTTTTGTCTTCCCCCCCCCCACTTTTTTTATTAAAAAGGGAACATATTGATGTATGGGTTTTCTAAACTGTGACAGCCAGTGGGCCATAATGGATTTGTTAGAGTTGTTAGAAGGTTTATGGTTTGTTTTGCCTCTTTATGGAGAGAAAAAAATTTTTGATTAAAAATAGGAAAGCACAGGAAGATAGTCTAAATAAGGTACTGTCACTTTCTGGATAGATAAAAGAAACAAAGAGAAAACTTGTAATATAGTGAGCATTTTTAGATGCAGGAAGAAATTAATATTTAAGATGAAATATATAATGAAAGAATAAGATTTTATAAAGATAAAATAGAGGAAATTGCTTAGCACTTAACGTTTTGTTCTTTCTGCATTTGAAAGTGTATTGCTCACATTATTGGGTTGTTCCTGGATATGACCATTCAAATTCTGGGAAATAATAGGCATGTTTATTCATTGTATTTGCCTTCTACAATGTTTCCTAGCTTTTTCCCTGAGAAAATTCATATTATAATGTTTATAATGGACCTGAGATGTAGACTTATGAGAACTTCTGTTTTTCCATTTTCCCCTGAGCTTTATGTGATGAAAGGGACATAAAACATAGACTCCCTCTTCTTTAAATGTGGATCAGTAACTCAGGTTTTTGGTAATGACTCAACACACGACTTCACCAGGATTGATTTTCCATCTAAGACCTTGCACAAATGTGTGTATTTATGTCCTTGGCTTCCTTTAATCTCAAAAAGGATGAAAAGGTATGGACTGTGATCATGTATGTAAAGTCAGCATGATACTATTGTTATTAAATATCCAAATATAATTTGTTATATTGTTAAGGAGGTTGATCTCTTTAAACATAATTTAAAAAAATTTTTTTAATGTTTATTTTTGAGAGACAGAGAGGCAGAGCATGAGCAGGGGAGGGGCAGAGAGAGAGAGGGAGACACAGAATTGGAAGCGGGCTCCAGGCTCTGAGCTGTCAGCACAGAGCCCGACGCGGGGCTCGAACTCACGAACTGCGAGATCACAAGCCGGATGCTTAACCGACTGAGCCACCCAGGCGCCCCTAAACATAATTTTTAATAGAAAACCCATTTGGTAAATTGTAGTTTATTAGAAAAATCCATTCCTACCATCTGGCTGTACATTACTCTCTAGCGGTTGCTTCTTCATATTACAAGTATGGTCTCAAATACAGAAGGCATATTTCACTGATTCCATTGCTTCTACTGATGGGAAAAATCACTGTCTTCATGGTCCAGAGCAAGACCAGGTGAGAGTCATTTTTTCCTTCTTAGTAACTGGTAACTGGCTCCAAAGGTCAAAGTGTGAGTTTTCTATGCGTCAATTTTCATACTGGAATGGACTTTCAGGTTAGGTGAGGAGTCAGGAAATGCTTTTCTAGCATGTGCTGTGCTAGATATCTAGATGCCTAAGGCACAGTTCCCAGGATCCTCACGGTCCAGCGACTGAGCCAGTGAAAAGTACTGATAAATCAGTGTGCTTTGATGTGAATGCTGAGGAAGCAGCCTCAGTTTGGGACTGTGAGGAAGATGTCCCAAAGGAGGTGATATTTAAACTCCATCTTAAGGTCTGAGGTTTTCAGGTGGTTAAGGGAGTGAAGAACATTCCATGCAAAAGAGAGAGTCTGGGGCATTCTGCAATAATGGGAAGTTGCAATACAGGAATCCATAGAGCAGGAGAGGTGAGATAGCCAGAAGTAAAGCATGACAGGAGTTTTTTGTTTTTTTGTTTTTTTTTTTTCCTTTGGAGGTAACTGGTAGGATAATACCATCACATTTTGCCATTAAAAAATTAGCTCGAATAGACTGATGATGTGAGAGAATAGTTAGGCAGCCATTGCTATGATCTTAGATAAAGATGATAAGGATATAACCTAACGCAGTTGCCATGAGAGTACTAGAAGAGATAGGACTCGGGATACTGATGAACAATGGTATGTGGGCAGTAGCAGTATAAAAGGAAACTCAAATATGATGTTTGTTTCAGGTAAATGAGTGAGTAGTGATTTCCTGATTAAAATAGAGAATATGTGAACAGGAGCAGATTTGGATCAAGCAGAAAGATGTTTGTCTGTCTGCTTGTTTGGGTCATTTTGGGGTTTAATGAAGGCAACTTCTTCTTATCTCTCCAGCTGAAAGAGAATGGGCCCTCAAGTCAGGACCTCTTCCAAGAGCTTGCCTTCAAGTAAATTTCTTCATTTTATCCAGAGACAAGAAATAAAAGTGATACTTAAAAAGACATAAAGAGGGGCACCTATGTGGCTCAGTCAGTTAAGTGTCTGACTTCAGCTCAGGCCATGATCTCATGGTTTGTGAGTTTGAGCCCCGCAGGGGGCTCTCTGCTATCAGCACAGAGCCCACTTTGGATCCTCTGCTCCTCTCTCTCTCTTCCCCTCTCCAATTCATGTGCTCTCTCTCTGTCTCTCATTCTCTCTCTCAAAAATAAGCATTAAAAAATAAATAAAAAACATACAAAGACATAAAAAGAAAAGACAGGTTCAATTTTATTCATTCCTATTCTGAGTATCCAGTGGTTTGGCAAGGGTGGGAGAGATAACACTGTCTCATAAGAGAACAGTTTTCATTAAAAGTCCACAAGTATAAATAAAATGTTGTAGATATTTATTGAAGAGAGTACTCTTCCCTGGAATCCTGTGTTACTTTATAAATACCTAATACAGTCTTAATCATATAGTTATAGTTATGGCTATTGAGGACATGGCCTGGGTTTTCTAAATCTTTGTATTTCTAGGACCTCATTACATAGCTCTACACCTACCATGTAATTAGAACATAATTGGGCTCCCAAAATATTTTGTGAATTGACGTACCCATTAAGTAATTTCTGTAGCAATCATAAATGATTTAATCAGCTTCTTTAAAGGAGATCTTTATTTCTCAATTTAAAAAATATTACATTGTCACTTTGTAAAATAAATATTTACGTCACACTTGAGATAAAATAGCATATATATTGTAAACATTTCCAAACTGTCCATATGGATCTTTCTTTTTTTTTTTTAAATGTTTGTTTATTTTAGAGAGAGACAGAGTGTGAGCAGGGGAGGGGCAGGGAGAGAGACAGACAGACAGACAGACAGAATCCGAAGCAGGTTCCAGCCTCCAAGAGCTGTGAGCACAGAGCCTGACACGAGGCCGGAACCCACAAACTAGGAGATCATGACCTGAGCCGAAGTTGGACACTTAACCGACTGAGCCACCCAGGCGTCCTTCAGACGAAACTTTCAGACATGTAATTGCTATACATTACCGAGTTACTGTGTCACATCATGCTATGTTGTTTATAATGCTTTTTGTAACCTAATTATTTTGATTATTTCTTTTTTTGATGTATATTTTATCATTAAAAGGTAGGCTACACCAAAGAAGGGAGTCCACCTATCGAATTTCCATTTGTGCCCTCAGTGTGCAGGATAGAATGTGGCTCATAATTAGTGCTCAGTATACTTCTGTTGAATGGAAAAGTTAATACTTTAAAAAAAATCAAATTATATCGCTCTGTTAGGAAGAAATAGTGGAGGCCTTATTTGTAAGAATAACATATAGATACATTGTAAATTTGTAATAAATAAAGCTTTATCTATTTCCTACTACCTGTAGCAATAGCTTTAGTATTTAGAATACCATGGTTGCCAGGCACTGTATGAAATCCTTTAGTTCCATTTAATTTTGGTAATTTTGCAAATAGTTTCTAACATTAGCAATATTTTATAGATGAAGAGCATGAGACTCAGAATGTTTACATAACTTGCCCAAAGTCACACAGTTGAGTCAGGATTTGAATTCATGTGTAAAATGGCAAACCTGTTAAATTCTTCATTGCAATTAAATTTAGTTTTTTTTTTCCCCAAAGATCTAACGTGTCACAAAATTCAAAAGCTATTTTAAGAAAAAAATATAAATAATTTTAATGAAAATTAGAAAATGAAGATATTCTTACTTGTCCTCAGAACAGATGTGTCAAATGATAGGATTTCCATTGCACGGGTATTTCGTCAAGTGTCTCAGGCTGACATGTCTTTTAAATTTGTATTGCTACACCTTACAGTAAACTATGCCCGACCACAGCAAGAAGGGATATGAGATAATGTGTCAATTATGAAAATAAGAAAAATACTACATTTTTCCTCCACTATATCCCCCTTATTAGCCCCAAAGCATTGTGATAGATTTTTCTTTTGAGATACAAAGAGAATAATAAAACAAAATATCTTCTTTTTTGTTTTCTATGGAAACTTAACCTTCTCGTTCCTATGTGTACGCAGAGGAATAAATGTCACATTACCAGAATTATTCCAAAGATTTATAATATACTTCATACTTCAAATAAAAACATCTCCCTCCAGGCCAGTTTGTATGAGTTTTTCCAGTGAGCATAAGAAAAAGACAACTAAAATTAAAGTCAAAATTACCTTGCTGAGAAATATATGTGCTAAAAAATGCTCCTTTTCTATAAACCCTGTAGAAATATCGAGCTTTTCATAAATGAATAAAATGATCTTGAATTTTGTATAGAATAATTAAGTCATCAGTAGCCAAGAAACTTGTAGAAAATGATGAAAAATATATACCACATCTTCTGTATTCATTCATCTATTGATGGACACTTAGGTTGTATCCATATCTTGGCTACTGTGAATAATGCTGTAGGAAACATAGGGGTGCATGTATATTTTCAAATTAATGTTTTCATTTTCTTTGGGTAAATACCCAGTAGGGGAATTATTGGATCATATGATCCAATATTTTTAATTTTTTGAGGAATGAATACATCATGGATACAGCATACAAAGATACAGCATAGGGAACATAGTCAATAATATTATGGTAGTGTTGTTTGATGGCAGATGGTAACTACACGTATGGTGAGCATAGTATAACATATAGACGTGTTGAATTACTATGCTGTACACCTGAAACTAATGTAACATTGTGTGTCAGCTATATGCAAATAAAAATTTTTTTAAAGATGAAGAATAGGGGAGGCGTGCTTTATAGATCCAGGGCATATAATTAAGCTATTGTAATCAAATGAGTGGTGGTCCATGGGAATAAGCGAATAGACCAGTGGAATGAAATACAGAAACCAGAAATAGATCCAGGCATAAATGAAAATTCAAATCTGACAAAGGTAGACTTTCCACTGAATGGAATGGCACAAGGACAAATGATGTGGCAAAAGTGGCTTCCGTATGAAAAAAAAAAAAGTAAAATTTTGTCCACTGCACATAATTGCCAAAATCATATTCCAAATTGATTCATATTTAAATGTATAAATTAAACAATAAATATCTTAGAAAAAACCTAGGAGGCTATATATACAATTTTGAAGCTGGATCTTTTTAACAAAGACTAGAAATTCGAAAAACATTTAAAAAGGTATAGAAATGATTGACAATATTAAAAATAACACACTTGAAAGGTGAAACGTTAGCAAAGTCAATTGATAAATGATAGCCTTGGGGGGCAAGAGATGACAAAGGATTAGAATTTATGCAACATGATTTTAAACATTCTATAAGAAAAGATACAAACCAATAGGAAATTTACCAAAGAACATAAAGAGGTAATTCAGAGAGGAGCAAATCTAAATGGACACCAAACATGAAAAGATGGTTAACTTCACTAGTAATGCAGGAAGTACAAATTAAATTGATAATGAGATCTTGAATGCTTATCAGACTGGAAACATTTTAAAGCTGTATAATACCTAGTGCTCACAATAATGGTGAAACAATGTCCAATTGTGAAAGTTTCTAGGTTTTGCGGGGAAAGCAATTTGGCAATATATATAAAAAATGAAAAATACACTTTGATGAATTTTATTAAATAACTCTTTGACCAAGAAAGCAGTCTTCATCCTGGGCATCTATCCACAGAGATAGAAAGAGCAAACGTAAGAATATGTAGGTTCAAAGATGGGTGCTTCAGCATTGTTAATAGTGGCAAAATCTAGAAGATGAAGTCAATTCTCAGAACAAAGCAAGAAACAAAACTTTCTGCAAAAATAAGGAAAAATGCATGTGTATATCTGTATCTGTGGGAAGGTATTTGTATATATTCAAATGTATGCAAATTTGCACATACCTCTGTGTATACATGTTTATATGAACATAGATAAAAGTAAAAACACAAAAGAATGTACACACAGCATCAACATTTATTGTTTTGAATGGTATAGGTTGTGTTTGATAAAATGAGGAGGTGAAAAGGAGGCAAAAACACAACAATATATTTAGTTTTTCATTTAGAATGCCTCAATCTTTTGATATCATACCAATTGAGTAAAATTACATATGGAAAAAGGGTCATTTTTATTCCTCAGAGTCCAAAACAAAATCCTCCTATTTCAGGTATACAGAAGTTTATTATAGCTGCTCTTTGTGTCACCTTGTTTAACTGAATTCCACTTGGAGAGAGATCTAAGAAAGGTCCTTCAGAGGCAGATAAGACATGTCTTGAACAGAAAAGAGAGAGGAGGCAACTCATCTATGATTATAGCAAGATTTTGTGCCAATGTTAATATTGATGGGCAGAATTTTATTATAGAGATCATGTCCTGCTTACCTTTTTTCCTGAATCATGTTATAGAAATGATAAATTCTGGCTTTTAGCCAAATCAGTGCAACTTCTAAGCTGATGGAAGATTAATGAAATAGTATCAGCGTCAAATGAGGTTGGATTCTGGTCAGTGTTGCAGAAGAATCCAGTCTTTTAAAATAATCAGCCCAAGTTACACTAACCTTTAAGAGACTATATAACTTTGAACTTCACTGTGTAGCTTTGGTGCCTAATTTTACTTTGAACCCTGATCTTGACTCATGAAGTTCTATTGCATAACATGGAAGGAATTGACAAAATGCCCCTAAAAGCTGCCTAGTTTTCCATAATTCATTTCCTCCTTTTTTAACAGATATTCCCAAGGTAATAATTTTTGTAAATTGTGTAATCCCATGGGCAAGACCATAATCTCGGTCACTTCAACAATGAACTTATGTAGTCCTTAAAAACCATTCATCAAGATATTATTTTCTCATAAAGAAAGAGCAGAAAACAAATTTAAGTTTCTAACACTGGGAATTATTTTCATTGGACTTCCCCAAGGAAATGCCACCAATATCCTGAAAATATATTTCCTTTGATTTCTTCTGACTGATTGACCTGTAACTCAGTAGTAGCATTGTGGAATGTTAGAAAGGAAGGTCCCTGATGTTGTTTAATTCAGCATATCTCTTTAACAATGCTGATACTGAGATCAAGAGAAGCCGAGAGGTTTGCTAAAGCAGGGACTGAGCTGCACCTAGAGCAAGAGCTTAATTCCCGGGAAAAGGATTTTTATTTTAATTTTTTTATTATTTATTTATCTTTGAGAGAGAGAGAGAACACAAGCAGGGGAGGGGCAGAGAGAGAGGTAGACAGAGAATCCGAAGCAGGCTCAAGGGTGTCAGTGCAGAGCCTGATGTGGGTCTGCAACTCACAACTGTGAGACCATGACCTGAGCTGAAGTTGGATGCTAAACTGACTGAGCCACCCAGGTGCCCTGGGAAAAGATTTTTAGATGATACCATGTTCCTTTCCTTGATAAATATTATTAAAATATTGTTTAACTAAAAGTATTCCTGGAAATTTTTTTCTTGTTCATTTTGTATCAGCCAATGCAAATATGTGTAATTGTTCAGAGGTTGGAAGCATCTTATGTTCTTATTTTTACTGCAGGATCTTCTAAAATGTTCATATGTAGGAGCTCCTGGGTGGCTCAGTGGTTTAGCATCTGACTTTGGATCAGGTCATGATCTCCTGGTTCCTGAGTTCAAGCCCCATGTAGGGTTCTGTGCTGACAGCTCAGAGCCTAGAACCTGCTTTGGATTCTGTGTCTCCCTCTCTCTTTTCCTCCCCCACTTGTGCTCAGTCTCTTTCTCAAAAATAAACACACACACACATACATATATATACATATATATGTTTAACATATATATATATACACATATATATGTTTAACATGTATATATACATATATATGTATATAAACATATGTTTATATAAACATATATGTTTAACATATATATGTATATAAACATATGTTTATAAACATATATGTTTAACATATATATGTATATATACATATATATGTATATATATGTATGTGTATGTATACATACATATATATAAAATGTTAGTCTTATCATACATGATTTGCAAAAATCTTGGAGGAAAATCTTTAAAAACTACAGTAAATTTCAAAGATGGAGGCAAATTTCTTAAAAGGCATGAACTTTAGAAACCACAACACAAAACATAAAAATTTTGGACAATATGAAGAAAATATGGGTTCCAAGTCACTATTTAAATAATAGACTTGGAAAATTTTTGTAATATTAACTGCTGATATTATATCTGGTCCAGTCAGGACCTGATATCGGTTACATCTTTGGTAAGATGTTTCTCTTCTTGGGGTTCCTTTCGGCAGGGAGGGGGCTGGAATACCCAGGCTGGTCCAGCAAAGTCACTTCCAGCCTCATAGTCTATTTACCCCATGACGTAAAAATATATATTTACTCCTAAGTCTGTTTATCCCACGATGATATACAAATGAGTGCCATGAAGTAGAAAACATTGGGAATTCCTAATCTTTAATATACAAAGAACTTTTGTGAACTATCATGAAAAGCCAGATAGCCCAATAGGAATATAGATATGAAAGACAGTTCACAGAAATGCATATCCAAAGTGCCATTGTAAGAAGACTCTGTATTTGTTTAGTAACCATGGAGATGCAGATTGAAGTAAAAGCTAGGTATCTCTTTACATCTATAAAGACAGCAAAAATTAAAAAGTACAGTGAAATCTGGTTCTAGGGGTACAAAGAGAAGAATACTTCCATTCACTGATGGTGGTTAGGTAAAAAATTTCAGCCCTTTTGGAAAAATGATCTGGTAATGTCTGTGTAGCTTTAAACTATAATATTTTGGGGGCGCCTGGGTGGCTCTGTCAGTTAAGCGTTGACTTCAGCTCAGGTCATGATCTCACAGTTCATGGGTTTGAGCCCATATCAGGCTCTGTGCTGACAACTCAAAGCCTGGAGCCTGCTTCGGATTCTGTGTCTCCTCTGCCCCTCCCCTGCTCGTTGTCTGTTGCACTCTGTCTCTCAAAAATAAATAAACATTAAAATTTTTTTTAAAGTGTATATATTTTGGATACAATAATTCCACTTTTGGAAATATATTCCGTAAAATAGAGTCATCTGCATTGATTTGTACACCCAGACACGTACACATTCAAGGATGCTTATTGCATTATTGTGTATTATTTTTCATAACGGTATAAATCAGGAACCAGTATAAACAAATATTAATAGAGAAGTTCTATATTCAATGTAATGATAACTTGAAATATAATAAGCCTTTCTGTAAGAGAGAAATAGCTAAGAAAAGACTCTTTTAGAATGAGAAATCAGGGCTTATATAAAATGCTAGCAATAAATTACAATAATATTGATTTTCTTGTGTCTACTAATATTGATTTTTTTTGTATTTATAGGGATAACTCTCAGATATAATATTTAATTTTCAGTCATAACATTTTCATCTAGATAATTATATTTTGGGAGATGGCATAATGTGTCTTCTTTTTCATTTAAAGACAGTATATTTTTATCTTTGTCCAGGTCACCTGGCTGAAGCAGGAACCACGATGGACCTATCTGGTGGGGGGGGGGGTGAAGGGGGTGGGGGGGGCAACTCTTGTGGGAAATGCCACTCAAGACAAAGAGAGGTAGGGATGAAGTTTCCTGGATTTTCCTTTCATCACTCTTTTGATAGCTCTCATATGCTAATCCCAGTTGGAAACATAGCCTATGGGAATCCCTGCCTTCAGTATAAAGCAGACTAGAGTAAGGGCAAGCAATGGATCTGAGGGAAAATTGTCCCAGCACCGGCACACTTTTCCTTTGGAAAAATGATATATTTGACAGTTTTCCTCAACTCTGTCATCATCTCCAAGATTTTTTCAGATGATCTCCAGATTTAGGTTTGTTATTTTATAAAACTTTCTTTTCTTTAGATAATTTTTTGGGAAAATTTTGTCCTGTGACTAGTCTAAGAGGAATCTTAAATCTATGTAAAATTTCATTAATTTTATTACCATAATATTCATACCACTTCTTTGCCATTCTCAGGCATTTTTATTGCAGTTCCTTTTTTTTTTTCTTTTCTCACCTACGATCCCTTAGGTAGGTGGCACAGCCTTAAGACATTGCTCTATTCTTTCTTAGCATTTTGTCTTGTATGTAAGGAAGATAATTCTGAACACAAATGGATTATTTGCTTTTAAGTCCTACTTTTTCTGCTTGGAAGTGTGTAGATTTTATTTTTAAATATTGTATTGAAATTTAAAACAAACAAATGAAAACTTTAGCCTGTCACTTAAAGAACTTTTTTGATTTGAAGCTTCAATTCTGTCTTTGGTGTAGAGATATTTTTCTTCTTTGATTATTGCTCTTTACCTTGATTCCTTTTATGACTATATTAAATATCCTATTTATTCACATATTTTTAACCACAGATGAAACTAACAACTACCTTATCTTGACTTGCTTGAAATATTTTTAACAGAAAGGGCCTGAAATTGCAGGCATGTATATGATTCCATTTTGCTTGTGTCTAGGATTTATATAGACTTTTTCTAGATAATTTTTGTGTTTGTCATGCCCGTGGGTACTTGGAAGAGGAAGAATTAAACATCTTCACTCAAATCACCATTCTAAACAAGAAGTATATCTTAATAAAATTTATGTATTAGTCAACATACAATTTTCTCCAAATACTACCAGAGCACATGGCTAATTGAGTAAATTAGAAAGTATCCTCTTACCTCAAGGAATTTCTAAGTTGTTGAAGAGGGGGAAAAGACCTTCTTTCAAAAATTGAGGGAACTGAGAATTTTGATTCATCCCTAGAACTGTTTGGTATCACAGGTTTGCAGGCTTATTATTGGTGTGACCCATCCCTATCCATCTACTCATCCTAAGTGCAGTGTCCCATTGGTATACTATGATGTCAGGTTTAGAGAACATGGCACAGTGGAATAGCTTTGGAGACCAACAGATTCCTGACGCTTTAAGCAAGCGCTCTGATTCCAGTTTCCTCATATCTAAAATGAGGCTAATCCTACTTGTGTACATTACTAATTTATTTGAGACACTTTTATTAAGTGGTTACAATGTGCTGTATCACGTATTAGGATTCTGGGGTTGTGAAGATGAATAATATCCAGTATCTACCTTCAAGGATTAAAAAGACTGAGAATTATGTGAGACCGATAACTTCATTTATTTAAGAAATATTTGTAGAGAACATAATTGTTGTTAGGAACTCCCCTAGGCACTAAGATATTGAGATGAATATTGAGATGAATAAAGCAAACTTATTAGACAATGGTGATGACATTTTAGCAGAAGACAAAGGTAAGATGATTAAAAATTATAAAAAATCATGTCACATATAGAGAAGTTCTGTGAAGACAAATAAAGCAAGATTGGGAATAGAGAATATATGGGACTGAAGAGTGGGAAAGGGAGCTACTTGAGATAGGATAGTCTGGGTGGTCTTTCTGGAAAATGGGAGAAGGAGAAGCAGATTTGGAGTGTTTCAGAAACACAGAATCAAGGAGGGGTGCCCGGATGGCTCAGTTAGTTAAGCATCTGACTCTTGATTTCCACTCAGGTCATGATCCCAGGGTAGTGGGATCAAGCCCAGCGTGGGGCCCCACACTCAGCATGGAGCCTGCTTAAGATTTTCTCTCTCTCCTTCTTTTCCTCTCCCCAACTCATGCATGAGTTATGTCTCTGTCTAACATAAAATAAAATAAAATAAAATAAAATAAAATAAAATAAAATAAAATAAAATAAAATAAAATGAAAAATAAAAAGAAAGAAAGAAACAGCAACAAGGCAAGAGTGGCAGAGCTGAGAATGGAGTGGGATTTCCTAGGCTTTGTTGCATGGTAAGGACTTGAGATTTTATTCTAAGTGTTACAATGAGGAAATCATTGAGGAATTTATTCAGAGGACATGATTTGATTTGTGCTTTGCAAAGATAAGTCTTGCTGTTGAGCCGGGATAGCTTGTAGAGGGGCTGGGGTAGAAGCAAGGGAAAGGAGAGGTGGGGTGGCAGTGAGGGGGAGGCTGACATTGGGGTGCAGGAGACAAAGCTGTGACTTTGACTTGGACGTAGTGATGGAGTGAATGAGATGTCATCAGATAATATGGTATTTGGTAAGGGTGGTTTTTTGTTAAATAATTCCATTATTATCATCAAGTCTGTATTAAGCAGCAAAAAGAAGCCATATATTCAGTCATGAGTCAAGTAGGATAAAAAGTAAAAACATTTTTTCTCCTAAATCTTATAAGAGAAATTAGATGGTATTAAAAATAGTCATGTAAGAGTTTTCATGACGAGGCCATGGAAGAATTTCTACAACTTTGTAAGAAAAAAAAATACCAATGGAAAATAGAGAAAAGAAACTAAAAGGAAGAATGTATGGCTAATAAACTTATGAAAATATGCTCAACTCTATTGTGTAATCAAGAAAATTCAAATTAAAATATAAGGAGATTATATCACACCCATGTTTTTGCCAAAATTAAACACTAACCGGTATTGACAAAGATATGGAAAAATAAAAACATTTATACAAACTGTTGGTAGAAGTTTATATTGATATAAACATGCTGGGCAACAACATTGCAGTATATAATAAATTTGAAATTGCTATTTCTCTATGACTCAGCAATTCTACTCCTAGCTGTATACTCTAAAGCAGATGTTCTCAAAGTTTCTTCTTGGACCTGTAGCACCTGTGTCACCTAGGAACTTGTTAGATATGCAAAATCTTAGGCCCTGTAATGGTTAATTGTATATGTCAACCTCACTGAGCTAAGGGATTCCCAGACAGTTGGTAAAACATTATTTGTGAGGGTGTTTCTAGAGATAAGCATTTGAATCAGTAGACTGAAAAGATCTCCGTTACCAATGTGGGTGGGCATTCCCTTGAGGGCCTGAATAGAAGACAGAGGTGGAGGAAGGGCAAATTTCCTCTCTCTATTCTTGAGCTGGGACATCCATCTTTTCCTGCTTTCAGATATCAGATTATGAGAACCTCTGATTATGAGGTCTTTGGACTCTGGGTCTTACCCCAGTTTGCCCCCTTCATCCCTCTCAGGCCTTCCACCTTGGATTGGATTATCTTGGTTCTCCAGCAGAGAATTAATAATTAATTATTTAATAATGCAGATATGTTCTGCAGCAGATCATGGGACTTCTCTGCCTCCATAACTGTGTGAGCCAATTCCTATATCTTTTCTGATATATATCTATATCTATTTTTTTAACTGGTTTCATTTCTCTGGATAACCTTAATACAGGCCCCATCCCTAACCTACTGAATTAGAAACATTGAGGTTGAGGCCCAACTATCATGTTTTAATAAGCACTCTAGGTGATTATAGAGCTAAAATGTGAGAACTACTGCATTAAAGGAAGATTTGCACATGTGTACCAGAAACATGTACAAATAGGTTAAAGCATCTCTTTATAATAGCAAAATACTGAAAATAACCCATGTGTCTGTTAATAGTATAAATTATAAATGAATACTGTATAACAGTGAAATGAATGAACTATAGCTGAATACAACATACATAAATCCCAGAAATATAATAGTCAAAAAACAAGGCAGAAATTGAAGTGAAAACATAATAAATACACATATTCCAAAAAATGAAGAGCATCTTATTGAGGGAAATAAATATATGTGGCAAAAATGGTAAAGTGATGTGGAAGAAAGAAGGGAATAATAAACTAAAATTTCAGGAAAGTGGTTATTTATGAAGGAGCAGAAAATTGGGTAAGATCAGGGAGGAGCCCTTAGTAGTCTCCAAAATGATGATAAAATTTCATTTCCTAAACTGGGTAAGGTGTGAATATTCATTGTATATGGTGCTTTATAACCTACAATATTTTATAAATACTTGGTTTTTGTTTGCTCAATATTTGGTAACAATAGTAATAATAAATGCAACACCATTAGTGGAAATAAAACAAACAAACAAAAAGAGATCATGGAGAACAAAGTGGACTACTTTCTCTGAGGTATCCACCCTGTTAGGAAGAATGTAAAAAAAGTTCAAGAATAACACAATATTTGCATTCACATCCGTTCTCCTTTTCTCATCATCTTTCCTTTTCCTCCATGCATAAGTTCAGTCATGAAAATTTATCCTTACTTTAAGTTCAAAGTCAAACTTGTTTTTTAAAAGTGGATCATATAGGAAGATGCACAGATAACTAAGAAAAATAAGCCTGGAAATGCAGAAAATAAATCCTAAAAATTTTAAGTGCAAATATCCTGATTCAATTAAAAATGCTAAGCTCCAGTGAGTGACTAAATATTACATCAGCATGTTCCCTGTGTTTTAATGAGGCAAGGAAGAACTGTAATCCTTGCAAGAAGGGCAAGTGACAGAGGACATTATGTGAACAACATGTTCTCTACTCGGTAACACTATAGAAATACTGCCTCCTTGTCATCGACTCTCAGTTGCTGTTTATACAGGAAATAGGATTAAAATGCATGCTGGCCATCCACACTGGACATGTAAATTCACTTCAATCAAGTTGACTAATTATTACAATAAAATATTATTCTGTATATAAGCAGAGGAAATTCCTTTCCTTCCATAATTACATTTAGGCACTTAAGGATGACAAGTTTCAATTATAAAAGGAAGAGTTAACTATTTCTTTCCTTCTTGGAAGCACGCTATCATTTGAGTAGTATTTTATTTTGGCAACTAAACAAGTGAAGACAGGTGCATGTGCATGGAGACAGATTCTATGTGTAATATTTCAAAGAGTACTTTTGAGACAGGAGTTATTGTGCTAACTGCATAATGTGCTGTTTTGCCACAGAGTAAGATAGTTATCTTCCCCACAGGATGCCAGTTAGGGACAATAGAAACTTTACATTGCTTTGAATTATGTGTTGAAAAATAGTTTTTTTTTAAATAAGTAGGTATAACCCAAATGAATAAAAAATATTATTAAAAAGCATATAAATAATAGTGTTTCAGTTTCCACACTGCTGGAGTCGAATAGTTGTTTTTGATATAATTTCTGTTGGTTTTTGCAGTTGGAAGCATAGACCACAAAGGTTTTCATTTAAACTGTTTAAATTTTTTAAAGACTAATTGAACAACTGAAATGCAATGTGAGTTTAAGAAGCTGGACTCTTTGAGATGTCTCACTAAGGGCAGTCAATGAACTTGTGAGCAAATTCTAGAAAGGGCATTGAAACTATGTCTTACGGAAGTGCATTATCAAATGACTAGACTTTTTATCAAAGCTTTGCTTTGTTTTTTCTTTTTTTTAATGTTTATATTTGAGAGAGAGACAGAGTGCAAGAGAGGGAAGAGCAGAAAGAGAGGGAGACACAGAATCCAAAGCAGGCTCCAGACTCTAAGCTGTCAGCACAGAGCCTGACACAGGGCTTGAATTCACCAGCCCTGAGATCATGATCTGAGCCAAAGTTGGATGCTAACTTACTGAGCCACCCAGGCACCCCATCAAAGCTTTGCTTTAATATGAAGTAGTTTCTCAAGCTAAGTAATGAATAGTACTGATATCTAACTATATTTTATTCCCAAATTAGCAAATATTAAATATAAACCTAAATGCTTTTAAAGACAGTTTTCTAATGAAGCCATCATGTATTAGTAAAACACAAAAACAAGACACTGACATCTAACTATATTTCAGTATCAAGTTAACAATTAATAAAAATAATTTTGGAGCGGGAGTGATCAAGATTGGTACTCTCATTTGTTGCTGATAATTACATAAACAATACAAAATTTATCAAAGTCAGTTTAATAACAGAAAATAATAGCCTTAAGAATATTTCTACCCTGAGTTGCCTGGCATGCACTGGGGAGACCAAGAACATGGTTTTCCCAGTGATGTAGCAGCACAGGAAAAGAAAGGGATGAAGCTCTGCCACTTAGTTGACAGCCAGCCCAAGTAGAAGTCACACATTAAGGTGTGACAGGGGCACTTCTGAGAAGATGACTTAATAGGAGGATCCTAAGCTCACCTTGTCTTATGGACATACCAAGATAACAGGCACATTAGTGCCACTAATTCAGAAGATGACCCAAACAGACTTTCCGCAGTTAAGGTGACTACAATGGCCCATGAAGACATAGCTGGGAACCAAACCCCTGGTGAAACTAACCACAAGCAGGAAGGACATCACAAGCATGGAAAGCTAGAGAATCAGATACCTCCTCAGGCATCCTGGGCACAGGGGACCCATACTAGGAAGACAAATACCCATAACAGTTGTTTTTGAAAACCAACGGAGCTTAACTTCACCAGTTTTTACAAGTGGGGTTTAACTCTGGGTACTTCAAAAATCATTGGGCTTAGCTCTGGGGGAACCAGAGGGCCACAGGAAACTGAATCCCTGTCCTTAAAGAGCTGGCATAACAGATAATTTGCTGAGATACAGTATAGAAACAGCAGTTTGAAAAGCACCTGGGTATACATGAAAGAGATTTACTTTCTAACCTCAGAATATATGCTGGTGGGGCAGGGATCTTTAAGAGACTTCCCAAGAACAAAAGAGCTGACAGGCACCATCTCTCCCCACCCCTATTCCCCCAGCCTGGATAGTTGGCAAAAACCAATGTGAACATTATCCTTCTATCTTGCTCACATTGTGCACCCAGCCCCTACATTCTCCTGTGGATTGGCCCATCTAACTCACCCCACTTGGCAGGTGTCTTTCCAAAGTGGTTTCTTCTTCTATACATCCTGCAAATAGTCCTAGCAGAGACTGGCACTCTCCAAAGTGACTCCTGCCCTGTGGAGAGGGGAATATAACCACACATACCGGTGTGCCTATGGTCCCACCAGCCAGACCTTATAGTTGGCAGTACAGAAAGAGTTTCTTGTTGATGAGTGCTACTGAAGTTCCAGCAGATGGACTGGGGTCAGACATTGTGTCTGACTGCTGGCCCCACTCACCAATAGAAACTTCTCAGAGAATGGCACAGGTTGAGAGTCCTGCAATTCTGTGCCACTGCAGCCTTGGCAGATGGGTTGAGGGCAAGCATCTGTTCTGATGATTGACACTGCCCAACTACAAGCCTACAGTGGGCCCAAACTGGCCCCCTAGGAGCCCAAGGACCAAACCCTGCCCAATGTGCCCACAACAAGCAAAGTGGGTCATTGCAGCTAACGTTCTGAACTGAAGACAAATGTGGCTCAGCCACAACAGTAGGGCACACACAACCCACATAGGAGATACCTCTGAAGTTCCAGGTTCTGTTGAGCAGGGAGCATTGACACCACAGGACCTGTTCTTAATAAAAATGCTAGTTTCAAGGTCAGGAGACATTGCTGGCCTTACTAATACATAAAAACAAACACGGACAGTTAGATAAAATAAGGATACAAATGAATATGTCTCAAATGAAAGCACAGGACAAAACCACAGCAAAAGAGCTAAATAAAAAGGAGATAAACAATATGCCTGATGAAGAACTCAAAGTAATGATCATAAAGAGACTCACTGGACTTGAGAAAAGAGTGGAGGATGTCAGTGAGACCTTCAACAAAGAGAACATATAAAACAGAACCAATCAGAGATGAGAAACTCAGTCACTAAAATAAAAACTAGAGGGAATCAGTAGCAGATTAGTGGAGGCAGAGGAACACTTCTGTAACCTGGAAGATTGGTTAATGGAAAACAACCAAGCTGAACAGCACAAAGAAAAAAGAATAATGAAAACGAGAATAGATTAAGGGAATTTAATGACATCATCAAGAATAACATTTGCATTATAGGGATCCGAGAAGGAGAAGAGACAGAGAAAGGGGCAGAAAATTTATCTGAAGAAATAATAACTGAATACTCATAATCTGGGGAAGGAAACAGACATCTAGATCCAGGAAGCCCAGAGAATGAAGGAGGTCCACACTAAGACACATAATAATTAAAATGTCAAAAAGTAGTAATAAAAAGAGAATTTTAAAAGCAGCAAAAGAAAATAGGTATATACCAGGGAAACTCCATAAGGCTATCGGCTGATTTTTTAGCTGAAATTCTGCAGGCCAAAAGGGAGTGGCATGATATGCATAAAGTACTGAAAGGAAAAACAAAACAAAACCCTGCAGAATAGTCTACCTAGCAAAATTATCATTCAGAATAGAAGGAGAGAGAAAGAGTTTCTAGACAATCAAAAGTTAGAGTTCATGACTGCTAAACCAGCCTTACAAGAAACATTAAAGGAAATTCTTTGAATAGAAAGAAAAAGGAGTTTCTTATTAGAAGTAAGAAAATTATGAGGGAAAAAATTCACAGGTAAATGCAAACATATAATAAATGTGGTAGATTAATCACTTCTAAAACCAGCAATCAGACAATGAAAAGAAAGAAAAAGCATCCAAATTGGTAACAAAGAAATAAATTTTTTAATCTTTGCAGATGACATGATATATAAACATAGGAATTCCTAAGAACTCCTTCAAAAACTACCAGAACTGATAAATGAATTCAGTAAAGTTACAGGCTATAAAATGAATACACAGAAATCTGTTGCATTTCTGTACACTAATAATGAAGTAGCAGAGAGATTAAGAAAACAGTCTTATTTACAATTATATCAAAAATAGTAAGATAGCTGGGAATAAACTTAATTAAAGAGGTGAAAAACCTGTACTCTGAAAATTATAAAACATTGATGAAAAATTAAAGATGATACAAAGAAATGGAAAGATACTGTGTGCTTATGGGTTAGAAGAACAAATATTATTAAAGTGTCCATACTACCTAAAGCAATCTGCAGATTTAATGCAATCCCTATTAAAATGTCAACAGCATTTTTACAGAGCTAGAACAAATAATTCTATTGTATGGAGGCACAAAAGATCCCGAATAGTGAAGGCAATTTTGAAAAAGAAATGTTATAAACCTTGATTTCAAGGTATGTTACCAAGCTATAGTAATTAAAATAGTTTGAGACTGGCACACAAATCGATGCATAGATCATTAGAACAGAATAGAGAATACACAAACCCACACTTTTATGGACAATTAGTGTATGACAAAGGAGTTGCAATATACAGTGAGGGAAAGACATTCTCTTGAACACATGGTGCTAGGAACACTGGACCTGCAAAAGAATGAAACTGGACCACTTTCTTATGCCACACACAAAAATAAATTAAAAATGTATTAAAAACCCAAATGTGAGACCTAAAACCATAAAACTCCTAGAAAAAGAAAAAAACACAGGCAGTAGTTTCTTTGACATCAGCCACAGAAACGTTTTTCTAGATACGTCTCCTCAGGCAAGGGAAACAAAACAAAATTAAGCTATTGAGATGACACCAAAATAAAAAGCTTTTGCACATCAAAGGAAACCATCAACAAAACAAAAAGAGAACCTACTGAATGAGAGAATATATTTGTAAATGATATATTCAATAAAGGATTAATATCCAAAATATATAAAGAGCTTATACAACCCAACACTAAGACACCAAACCAATTTTAGAAATGGCAGAGGACCTGATAGACATTTTTTTGAAAGAAGACATATAAATGGCTAACAGACACATGAAATCGTGCTCATCATCACTCATCATCAGGGAAATGCAAATCAAAACCACAATGAGGTATCGCCTTATACCTGTCAGAATGGCTAAAATCAAAAGCACAAGAAATAACAAGTGTTGGTAAGGATGTAGAGAAAAAGGAACCCTAGTGCACTGTTGGTGGGAATGAAAATTGGTGCAGCCACTGTGGAAAACAGTATGGAGGTTCTTCAAAAACCTAAAAATAGAACTACCGTATGATCCAATAATTCTATTACTGGGTATTAACTCAATGAAAACAAAACACTAATTTGAGAATATATTTGCACCCCTATGTTCATCACAGCATTATTTACAATAGACAAGAAAGCAATCCAAATGTTCATCAATAGATGAATGGATAATGAAAATGTGGTATATATAAACAATGGAATATTACTCAGCCATAAAAAAGAAAGATATTGCCATTTGCAACAACAGGGATGGACCTAGAGGGTATAATGCCAAGTGAAATAAGTCAGAGAAAGGTAAATAGCATACAAAATCACTAATATGTGGAACTTAAGAAACAAAACAAACAAATAATGAAAGAAAAAAAGAGACAAACAGAAAAACAGACTATAATAGAACAAACTAGTGGTTGCCAGAGAGGAGGTGGGTGGGGAGATGGGTGACATAGGTGAAGGGGATTAAAAGTACACTTATCTTTTTGAATCATTATATTGCACATCTGAAACTAATAATAACACTGTGTGTTAATTATACTTCAATAAGAAAAAAGTTAAAGAGAATATTTGTACCCTTTCATTTATTTATTATACATCTAAAAATCTATCCAAAAGAAAGGAAAAACCATAAATATAAAAAAACTTAAGTCATAAAGAGGACAAGAGAAAGAAATTAAGAATTTAAACATAGGGAAATGCCTAAGCAAACTGTTACATAGCTAATTTGTGATGAAATATGAAGACATATAATAGAACTTTATGAAAAACTATATACTAACATGGAAAAATTTAAGTAATAAAAATAGCATTAGAAGATTTAGTCAATACAATTGTAATTATGCAATAAACTCCCATGTTCCCCCCAAAATAATAAATAGGAAAGAATATCAATACAAATGGACATAATAATAAGTGTCTCTAGACAGTTTTTAACTCTTCTGTATGTCTACAATGGGATTGTACTACTTATATAACAGAACAAATCTTTTTGAAAGAAAAATCCAAATCAACACTATGTTAAAATGGTATAGAAATTCTCTAAAATTTTTGATGTTGTATGGGGTATAATATGGTTTTAAAATGCTAAACTACTGAGTGTATTCAAAAGACAATATTTATTTTCCATATTCTGATAATACTATTTTTCTCTATTGGGCATCAAACTATTTTTTTTTTCTGATACCAGTTAGTAATGCATTTTTCAGAAATGCAAAAAGGATTAATGGTGGTCCTGTGTACAAACCTTCCAGTTGATTCAGAATATACTAGAAACTTAAGAGCCCCTTGATTTCAGAATCCATCAACTTACTATGATTAGCCTTTATTAAGTTCTGGTTGTATTTTGTAAAGTGGATTTTTATAATCCACTTTATAAATGTTCTGGGATAGGTTTCAGATATTAGATTTTTCTTGCAGGTATAAGTGGCAACTCAAATGCAAAGTTAAGTAATTGTTCTTTTATATGTTCCAGATGACACTAAATATCATTCTGAGTGAACATGGTGATCTACTTGTATCTGTAGTTCTTGAAAGCCACACATCTTTGTTCTTATTCTGATATTTCCTGTGTAAACTGGCAAATGCTACTAGATTTGATAAATTGTCTAAACTCTTTAAGGGAACAACAGGAAAAACAAGAAGTAGTTGCTTATGGAGCAAGAAGGGGAAGTTACTTTAGCAAGTACATTGCAGTAAAAGATAAAGGATCACTTTCAAATTATATGTAAGTGGCAGACATTCTTAGCTTGGTGGAAGGGAGGGCAGGTAAACTCAATTTTAGATTATATAACGATATTAATATCAAGTGGCAATGTATTTGAAGAAGGAACAATAAAATTCATTTGAACTAAATTAAATTTGACTCTGGGATGGATTAAGGAAGTATATATTGTTTTTGATAAACAGTTTTGTGAGTTAACCATATGTGTGGTGCCACAGTTAACAAATATTAATAGTATTTAACTAAAGTTAATATTGAGATGAGCTTCAAAATCATGAAACCCTATCAAATAACCAGCGTTGGAAGGAGGCCGGTTACAAATTATAGAATTATTGGGGCGCCTGGGTGGCTCAGTCGGTTAAGTGTCGACTCTTGATTTCCACTCAGGTCATGATCTCACGGTTTGTGGGATCGAGCCCCACATTAGGCTCTGCTGACTGCATGGAGAATGCTTCAGATTCTCTCTCTCCTCTTCTCTCTGTCCCTCCCTGGCTCATGTTCTCTCTCAAAAATAAATAAACTTAAAAACATTTAGTTAAAAAGAATTATAGAATTATAGAGAAATCAATTTGTGATTTTCAGGGCCCCTGGGTAGCTCAGTCGGTTGATCATCCGACTTTGGCTCAGGTTACGATGAGCATCTGACTTCAGCTCAGGCATGATCTCGCAGTTCATGGGTTCTAGCCCTGTGTCAGGCTCTGTGCTGACAATGTAGAGCCTGGAGCCTGCTTTGGATTCTGTGTCTCCCTGTCTCTGCCCCTCCCTCACTTGTGCTCTGTTTCCCTCTCTCAAAAATGAATAAGCATTATTATTTTTTTTAATTTGAAAGCAACTGACAGTTGGAGGGGATTTTTTCCAAGGGTGATCCTAGACATAGTGCAGTTGGCAGCAGTGAAGAGTTCCCCAGGTTTCTACTTACCGTGTTTAAGTCTGAACCTATGAAAATGTTTTGGGGCATTATTTTTCTTGGTCTTCTCTTTCTTTTATCATTCAACAACACCTTACTTTCTAAGCTCTGTTTTACCTGAATGTGTCCCTAAAATGCGATTTATTTAACATATGGATGGATTGATCTAAGGTCCATTTGAAAGGCTTTTAAACTCTCTTACATTGGCCACCAGAAATTTCCCAGTTTGTAATGGCACTTTGCTTAAAAGTGTGTTAGAATAATTTTAGTTAGATAAATCTTTCATAAAAAAGTAGATATAGTTGAATGTTATTGCTCACATGTAGTTTGGGTAAATTTGTTAAATCAGACAATTTCCAGTTTTCAGAACTTTTAAAATTGATGGTTAATAAATATGCATTAAAGTTCAAAGGTCTTGGGGCCCTTGGGTGGCTTAGTCAGTTGAGCATCCAATTCTTGATTTAGGCTCAGGTCATGATACCAGAGTTGTGATGTTGAGCCCCCCAACCCCCACCGCCACCATCAGGCTCCACTGAGTGTGGAGCCTGCTTAAGATTCTCTCTCTGTCTCTCTCTCTCTGTCTCTCTCTCTCTCCCTCTCTCTCTCTCCCTCCCTCTGCCTTTCTCCCCTACTCATGCTCTCTCTCTTTCAAAAAAAAATTGCAAAGATCTTAAGTGTGCATAGTTTGGCGATCTTTTTCAAAGTGAATGCATGCATTTTTAAGGCTATTTATTTTCCTCTAAGTACTGCTTTGGCTGCTTTCCATAATTTTTATTTGTTGTGTTTTCATTATCTATTTTAAAATATTTTATAATTCTCACTACTTTTTTGGCTTTTTAAATTATAAAATATTTTAAGATATTTTATAATTCTCACTACTTTTTTGACCCAAGATTATATGTGTTCTGCTTACTTTCCCAACATTTTGAGAATATTTTAGTTATCTTTTTCTTGTTTATTTCTGCATCACATCTATTATAGCCAGAGAATATACTGCATATGATTTCAATGTTTTGAAGTTTGTTGAGACTTTATGGTCTAGAAAATTATTGCTTTCAGTGAATGTTTCATGTGCACTGAAAAGAATGTGTGTTCTTCAGTTTTGTTAATCATGGTACTAAAACATATATTCTTACTGATTTTCTGTTCCCTCTTTGTGACAATGATTTTGTAACATCATTTTCCACTGGGATAACATAACATAATTTAGTGTTTCCTTTAACATGGTTGATTTATAAACCTTCCTCATTTAGTATTAAAGAGATTTAAAATACTTATGTTTGAAAAACAAAGCAGAACACATCTGACTGGGCATAAATAGATTAATATCTCATTATGTCCACATCTGCATCTTTAAGGTAGGCATTCAACTATCTGATTGCACACTTCTGGTGCCTGCAAAGCATTTTCTTGTTAAATACAAAATGAGTAGCATATGCTGTTGAAATTATATGCTCATCTCCCTAGCATCTTACCATTATAGTATATTTCATTGTGACTTCTAACTGCCTGATGACTTTCACTGATTTCTAGAGACTCCTCTACTCACTTTCAAATCAGGCCAGAATTTCTTGGAATTAATGACTCCCAGGAAAACTTTTAACTGATGACTGGTAGGAATTCTATAAATACCTCAATGTGTTTTTCCCTGAGTGAGATAATTCAGAGCTGTTGTGTCCTATTGGATCTCAGAGTCTTCTAGCATTCCAGTGACTCCCTTAGTGGTAAATGACTTGGCAACAGACACTATTTGTTGCCCTTCCTTCCTTGTCTTCGTCCCTCTGTACCTGCTAGTATTTCCTAGGGTCAATTCCAAAATAAATTCCTTACATTAGATTCCTTGTTACAGAATCTCCTTATGGCAAAATCTAGACTAAGGTATTTTGTTATAGAAGGGGTAAAAGGAATGAGATTCTTAGAATGGAATTTGGGATTAAGTACTTGCCAACCACATGGCAAAAAGGAACCCATTGTTGGTGATGAAGAATGGTGTTAAACCCTGGCATATTAAAACATCACAACTACTAAGTAATTGTGACAATTGCTAAATATCATGAGATATTAAGTTGAGGTATGGGAGAAGGGAGATATATTGGCTTGTGTAATATCTTTAGCAGTTAAGTGACATGGGCAATGTGATTAAGGACGGTGGAGTGAATTTATTGTTAAATGCATCAGTGTCTTGAGGAAGAAAATGACAAGCTCAGATCAAGGCCTGGTATCCCTGCCACTAAAGAGCAGGATATACCGAAAATTAGTGATTGTGGCAGTGTTAGAGTGACAAAAAAAGGTGAATTTCCAGTCCTGCCATTGCCTATGTAAAGTCAGAGAACATTAAGTAGAATGGGGACCCCATGACCAGAGATGGGGTCATTAGTGGAGGAGCTTGAAGTAGACTATGTAGTTTGGCAGAGGGTTCTAGCAGCCACAGGAATCTCTCTTTCTAGAAGATAACAGCTTTCCCCTGCTTCAAAACCATGCCAGAAGGCCATACCTGAGGTGAATACACTGCAAAGTCATGCTGTAAACAGCAAATGAGGAACTGAGGGCTTCCAACAATCATGTGAGTGAGATTGGAAATGAATCCTTTGCATCCAGTTAAAACCCCAGATCTCTGAATTTCTGGCCAATGCCTTAATCTTCAACATTGTGAGACAACCAGAACTACCCATCATGATGTTTCAGATAAGACATTGGCCAGAGATTCAGAGACCACCTACTCTCATATTCCTTACCCACAGTAACTGTGAGATTACAAATGTTTGTTCTTTTAAGCCACCACTTTGTGGGTAATTTGTTACACAGTAATAGATAACAAACAGTGGGAGAGCAAAATGCTATAATGGGAAAATTATAATCCATCACACAATTTTCAGATCTGAGCCCAGGGCTCATCATCTGAGAGGAAGGTCAGTTCTCCGTGTAAAGACACAGCAAGTCTCCTCAGTTCTATAAAGATATTTATGGACTTTTACCAAAGCAGCTGTTCACTGTGGAAAGAGAAATATATAGATTTTTAAAGAGCTGTTGAACTGACATGAGTAGATCCAAAATGCCACAGTAATCTTGTTAGAGTGAGGAAGTCTGAAAGCCCAGCGATAAAGACTCAAGTCTGTTTCGAAATGCACCCAACATGACTCTTTGGCCTTATAGTATGGTTATTTCCTTACTACTTAAGTGCCTAATTGAGGTGGATATACTTAGCGGCTGGAAAAACCTCTTATACTGTTTGCCTCTTCTACCCCAAACCAAGATAGTATATTGTAAGCAATCCTGAGTGCATATGGAGTGGAATGGCAGAGATTAGTGCCAGGCTCAATAACTTGAAGGATGCAGAGGTGGTGATCCTATTGTATCTCTGCTTAATGAACCTGTATAAGTCTCTGAAAAACGAAACAAAACAAAACAAAAACACCCCAGATCCTATGGTAGATAATGGTAGACATTGGTAGCTCCAATTATAGCTGCTGTGTAGGGTGCAGATCTTTACTAGACAAATCGACACAGCCTGTGCCAGTGGGTATGTACCTATTCATCCTATCAATACATGCTTTCAATCCCCATAAGAAACTTCTGTTTCAGAAGCAGTTTACATTCACATTTAAAGAACAGCATTACATATTCTTGATCTTGCCTCAGGTCTGTGTTAATTGTCCTGCTCTCTATCACAGTATAGTCTGAAGAGATCTTGATCATCTGGACATTCTACATCTTGATCATCTGGACATTCTATATAATATTATACTGGCCCGGTATATTGATGACAACAGTGAGGAAAATGGATGCCCTTTGGATTACTGGGGCAAACAGAGCTACTTGCCTCTAATTTGGGTAGCCTGAGACTCAGACATTTTATATCTAATACCTTAGTGAGTACTCAGTATGCTCTGGGCACTGTTCCAAGTGCTTTACATAAGTTAGTCCATTTAATCTTTAGCAATCCTATAAAGTAATATGAGGTATCTATGGGATAAAATGAGGATACTGAGAGCTTAAGTACATTGACCAAAGTCACAGTTTGGAAGTGGCAAATCTTTTTGAATTACTCTTTTCCTCTCTCAATGTCAAGTCCATTGCTACCCTTTCTTGATGCTAAATAAATCAATCCTTGACCATACCTCTTATCTTCTCTTTTTCTACTCTTTTATCTTTACCCTTTCTAATATACTAAGTCTGACAGACCAGGTAATTAAGCTTATGAGAACTCTGTATGAAATCAGAGTAAATGGGATCATCAAGTGGTCACTCAACTTTGTAACATCTGTTTAGATTCTTCAGATACTTTCTCAGGTGTATTTTTCTAGTTGAGGTTGCTGAATAAGTTGATTCATAGAAAAGTGAAGTTGAATATACTTCCAGGGTGAAGTTCCATTTGAACCAGAACCCCTATTGAGTGAAGTTGCCTCTTCCTGTTTCTGTTTTTATGTTTTTCTGTATATTAAAGCCAGTTCAGTTCTTTCAAATTTGTTAGAGTTATATTATCAATTTAAATCAAATGTTTTGGGTATATGTAGATAAATCCATATTATTGCTCAGTGCTCCAAAAATTAGGATAACTAGAATGTATACATATTTAGTGGAGGAGCACAATTTGAAACTCTAAACTAAATTACTGTTAATAGTGACCTATTCCTTTAAAACAGTAAATATCTTAGAAGCATACATTTAAAGCAGTTAACCAGAACTTTAAGCACCGTATTATATTTTAAACACAAAACCCTACTTTGAGGGGCGCCTGGGTGGCTCAGTTAAGTGCCCGACTACAGTTCAGGTCATGACCTTGCAGTTGGTGAATTTATGCCCACGTTGGGCTCTGTGCTGACAGCTCAGAGCCTGGAGCCTGCTTCAGATTCTGTGTCTCCCTTTCTGCTCCTCCCCACTTGTGCTCTGTCTCTGTCTCTCAAAAATAAATAAATGTTAAAAAATTTTTTTTAATTTGAAACATTACTTTGAAATGTTTTGCAAGAAGAGGAAAAGAAAAATGATTAAGGAGATAAATAATTGTACCCCTAAAACCAGACCCTTTCGAATGACTTCTAGGTATACTTGTCAGTTGAATTTCAAATAAGTTATGGGAATATGGTTTTCCTTCATGTGGTTGTGGCCTTTCCAGTTTTTTTTCTTTATTAGTTTCATATTTTACATACCAGATTTGCTATTTGATATATAGTGCCATGAAAATGTGTCAGCTAAATGCTTACTTTATAAGTTAAGTGTGATAGAATTAAGATGATTAATTGAGAAAGCTGCTGCTTAGAAGGGAATATATTAAACATTTAATGTATTTAGCTGGATAACTACATCATTAACTTCATATTCTTGTACATTCTTTCATATTCCTTCTGAAGAGAGTCAGTAGCTTGAGACTTGACCCAACAACTACTAACAAGGGAGTTGTCTGCAAAGATAAAAGCTTTGAAAATCACTACAAATAAAGCATCTTGTTTTCCATTAAGTTACATTCAAATACCCATGTACTATAGCCTGTAATTAAGTCAAATATCAATTTTAATCACTGCATCCTTACTTAGTACATAATTTCTGTAATGCAATTCCAGCAGTATAATATCAAGCAGCTAAAATGCCCTAGTTAAATGGAATTTTAACTGCTGCAAATTGAGACATAGAGAAAATCACCATACCTGTATTCAAGCAGTTAAGCTGAGAGATTTATGTTTGGGAAAGTAAGGGAATAAAGACTGGTTTAGTCCATATATTTAACAAACACGTTGTTAGGCTGATTTACAACATCCCTATTGGTTTTGAAATAAGGCTACTGGCTGTGACTTGATTTTAAAGAGTGAATAGAAAAAAATCTTTAAAGATAGGATTCCCATTCCATTGGCTAAAAAATTGAGCCTAAAATTACATTTTGAAGATTGACATCCAGAAGATAGCAGAGGTTAATTTGGGGGGGCAATAAACGCCTTCACTCTGCTAGCTTTCCAAGAAAGGAGTTTGTGCATGGAAAAGCTTTATTATTTAAACTACAACTTGCAGTTATTCAATTAGAAGCAATTTCACATGTCAGATTTCAAGTCTATACAACATCTCACATAAATGTAGCAATTGCCTTGTATATCACTTGGCAACAGCTCAACTCTGTTTAAGTCTGTAGGAAAATATTTTGAGGAGAAATAGAGACTGCAAAATAACTACTAATGTCACCATGCTCTCTTTACATTGACATATCTTTACATTGACATATCCTCATATTAGAAAAAATTGTCTGGTCATATCCTGGATGTTGCTAGGATTAAAAACTCTTGCTCCTTTCTTTAAGGAGTTGGCCCAACATCTACACTGTCGTTGTTCCAGGAAATGGAAATCATCTATGAGATGTCATGTAGCTAATGGTTCTAGAGCCTTGATAGAAAATTTACAATTAAAAAAAAAGAAAGGTTTGGAAATTATGAATAATTCATCTGACCATTCAGCACAAAATGTTCAGCTGAAATATCTCAGTGTTTTGTATACAAGTGTATACAAGCTAAAGCTACTCCTTTTTCTCTGAGGGAAAGTGAAAAGTTTTTTGGCCACACCTTTCTTTCAGCATCCAACTTTGAAACCCCCATTTGGATGAGGTTCATGTTCATAGTTTTTGAATTATTGATTACTTGAAGGCCAAGCTATCCCAATCTGTGTCATAGACGCATAATTTATCATGATATTTAAAAGCATGTGTAACTGAAAGGCTTCTGGAACTTTAATCTGATGCCTAATGACAACATGTTTTGAGCTTTTTTTTTTTTTTTTTTTTTTTTTTTTTTTTTTTATGTTTTCAAAGTCTTGGCAGAAAGACAGGGCTTTCTGGCGCAGTGGCCTCACGTGAAAGCTCAGTATCTTTTAATGTTCCCTTTCTCTCTTTGAATTTTATACTTTTCCTTTCCTTTTTGATTTGGTTCTTTTTTTTTTTCCCCTGAGTCCTTCATGACGCTAATTCTTTCTTTGGTCGTCTTTGTATTTTTTTAAGACTCTATTTCACAGACCTCTCCATGGTGCCTCGCATTTATTCTTTGTATCTCTCTTCTTTATGTTCTTCTTTTGTGCATTCTGCCTTCTTGGATTTCTAATGCTTGAGAAAACCCTTTCAGCCATTTATTTCCTATTTATTATCTTATTTTTCTTTGTAGTGAGAGCCTAGTTAATTTATTACTGGTCTGAATTTTGTCTCTGATGCTTCTAATATTTGCTGCACCACAGTGGAGAAAAGAGGTGGATAATGACAGACTTCCTTTAACTGCTGTTGTTGGAATGGTAAAGTTGAGTGGGGTGATTTCAAAGCCAGGGGTGATTCAGGCCTTCCATTTTCCCAGAGGTCAAGTCAGCCAACACCACAATGAGGCCGCCACCTTCCCACTTCCTTGCTTCTAACCCTGGCAATGGCAACTCCACACTTAAGTTGCAACTGACAGAAAATTCCAACTCAGCAGAGGGTCAGAAAAGAAAAAGGGGCCAAGAATTGTGGGTGAGATGGAAGGGGATATGTAAGCTCCTTCAAAGCTCAAAGGGCAGCCACACGCTTCAATAAAAACTTGGGGGGAAAACCACCCCATGTTTCTATTTTAAATGGCTTTTTAGTTTTTGTCTCAGTTGTTTTGAACTCTTCTTTCAAAGCATGGCTTGAGTAATCTTTCTTAGAATGTAATCGTTCTTACTTTTGGTTCCTGGATTATGTAAATTTATCATAAAGAGCTGTGGTTTTATGTATGTGATACAAATCAGAATCCACATTTCACTTGCCCCACTGTTTTCAGGAACTTGACTGTTGGCTAGAATAAGATTCTCAAAAAAGGATAGTATCTACAGAGATACATGTGATGGCCAATTTAGGACTTTATGCATAATTTTTTAGATAGAATTAAATACGTTTATTGTGAGGACACACTAGGAGATATATTTAGAAGTAAAATTTACATTTTGATTCAGCATTCCTGGACTTTATGTAACCTGCTTGTAAAAGGATCCTAAGATTGGTGAAGATCACTTGATATGTTGGCAATATTTTGCCTTTTCTTGAAATTTCTATATGTAGCTGTTTTATTTCAGAAGATGGAATTCAACCCTTGGTGTATAAAAATCCACCTAATGCAGGTCTTTACTTCTCATAACAGGGAAAAATTACCTATAGTCAGGGCATTCCATTTCATTACCCTATTACATGACCTCTAGGCTTCCAGAATTTGTTATCTTTAGATAATATGGTATTGACTTCTTATATTGCTCTTCATGTGCCAAGACAAGGGATGTTTTTTTTCCCTCTACATTAATGCAAAGCTTCTTCAAGATCCATGCACAAAAGTTACACTTCACACCTTTGAACTAAGGTGCCTGGGAGGGCTTTCAATTCCCAGTATAGACAACTGGCTGAGCTCTCAACTCCTCTGTTAGGAGGGCTTACATGTGAACTCTTCCATGAGGCCTTTCACTGCAAACTTCTAACTAGGTAGCCACTCATTTATTTGGTTCTCTCTGTAATGTGTTCATTTGTCAGTCATAGCCCCTAGAACATGTTATACACCCAAGATTGTGGTTGATATAAAATAAGCATTTAGTATTTCTTGACTGGCTGATGGGTGAACTGTCTGGATGGGTACTTGATCATGTGCTGTTTCTTCATCAGGCTGGCATGCTGGTCAATTCATTCCTCTGGGTTTTTGCTGATGCATTCCTTCTGAATGGTCAGTGCTCTGACTAGCTGAATAAGGTTAGAAGAAGAAGAGGACAGGAATAAATAGCCAACATTATTTAAGGGCCAGCTGAGCCAGGCACTGTTCTGAGCACTTTACATCTATTTGTTCATTTTACCTCACAACTACCCTGTGAAGCAGGTACTAGTATTACCCCCATTTGACAATATAATAAAACTAAGACTCTGAGAGATTAATGAACCTTCTATGATTTTAGAACTAGTGTGGAAATTGATTCAGTCCTGTGCATTTGACTGAAGACGTCAAGAATATCACCTTCTTCTGTCCTGTCGTACTTAAATAGTGAGTGCAAACTTATTTTTCAAAATCTTTATGGGGTTAAAAGATAAACCGAGGCATATTAAAAACTTTTCAAGAGTTTATTTGGGAAAAAAATTGATTTGAATCTGCCAAACTGGAAGTAATAGGAGCAGGAGAAAGACTTATATACCAACAGCCAGGGGAAAGACTTATATAGAGAAAGTACAGAAACAAAGAAAAGAAATTATTTGATTGGCTATAACTTAAAGCCTAGCTGGCTATTTGTGATTGGTGTCCCTCTTACGTTTCTGTTGTGTAACCTGGAAGTATTTACAGGCCTAGAGTTTGGTTTGCTTATACAGGTGCGACAGCATTAGATCAACCTCAGCCTAATGGCCTCTTTGTTCAATTAATTTAACAATTGCCAATTATTCCTCCATGGAGCATTTTTTGCCATCATAGAAATTTCAGTTTTTTCTCCTTTGGATAGAGTTAGATGAAATTATCACATTTATTTTATGGGACTATTTAAAATGTGTTTCTCCTACTCCTCGAGGTCTGGATGATACTTACCATCTTATTTCTAGTGCCTGCACATTTCCTGAGCCATAGCTGAATAAACAAATGTCCTTACTATAAAAATCTTTATAACACTTACATGTTTTACAGTTATTTATCTTATCATCTCTTAGCCTCTTTCCTAGCCTTGCCTCTAAAAATGTGTAAAATCATCAGTTGAACGAAGGGAAGAATAAATATGTGAAGGTGTGAATACATGCAGGTGACTGCAGGGTGAAAGGTTTGTTCCTAAATTGGATTTGTCAGGCTACCCAAAATTTATTTGCCCTTTTCTTGTTTGTCTGAAAAATTCCAACTCCAATTTGAAGACTTGAGGTATGCATCTTTCATCAGGACAACTCCCATCCCCCAATATTTACATCCAATATTTACACCTACTCTAGTCTGGCAGAGGGGATATGGCTCCTTGCTCTAGCCTCAATGCCCAGACCTTATCTCCATGATAGCACTTCCCACCTTGTGGTACCATTGTTTATTCAAAGGTCTGAGTCTCCCAGTAGACTTAAGACCTGAAGACCAGTGTCTTATTTAACTGTACATCTTTAGTGTGTAGCATATTTCTTAGCCTGCAGTCAACAGTCAATAGTTATTTATTGAATAAATCGGTTATTCTATATATCGGTAAATTGGGGACATCCTGAAAATTAATAGAGAGAAGGGAAAGTTAAAGCTATTCTTTTTTTTCCCCCTCAGTTTGTATAACTTGGGTAGGCAGATTGCCGCTGCAAGTAAACTCCTTCACTTTGAAAACAGTCACTTAGTGCTGTTTAAAAATATACAATAGGGGCACCTGGATGGCTCAATAAGTTAAGAATCCAACTTTGGCTCAGGTCATGATCTCACGGTTTGTGAGTTTGAGCCCCATATAAGGTATCAGCAGAGTCCACTTCAGATCCTCTGTCTCCCTCTTTCTGCCCTTCCCCTGCTTATGCTCGTTCTCTCTCTCTCAAAAATAAATTAACATTAAAAAAATAAAAAATAAGTAAGTAAGTAAATAAATATATAAATAAATACAAGAAAAATCACTTTAGGTCAATAACTGTAAATATGCAACCCAGGGCTTCCAAAACTTTCCATAATAAAAAGTAAAAATCAAACACTTACTTTTAAAAAATTAATCAATATTGGTCCATGGTAGAAGGGTTATAAGGATTTTTAATTTTTCATAATGGGTGATTTTATATATATATATATATTATATATTATATATTATATATATATATTCTCTATTTATATATATATAAATATATATATAATATATATATTATATTATATATATAAATATATAAATATTAATATATATATAATATAATATATATATATATATTCTCTATTTGCTATTCAGGATTGGTGGGGCAACATTCCTCCCCACATCTGCACCTATCAAGACACTACTATATGGTTAAAAAGGACTCCAAATTATTTTTATTTTTATTTATTTATTTTTGAAATTTTTTAAAAGTTTATTTATTTATTTTCAGAGAGAGAGAGAGAGAGAGAGAGAGCACAAGCTGGGGAGGGGCAAAGGGAGAGGGAGAGACAGAATCCCAAGCAGGCTCCACACCATCAGTGCTGAGCCCAAAACATGGCTTGAACCCACGAACTGTGAGATCATGACCTCAGCTGAGTTCAAGAGACCGACACTGAATGGACTAAACCACCCAGACACCCCTGTTTTTAAACAAATTAACATATGTTTCTGGGAGTTGAGTCTGTGTTTGCCTGTATTACCTTGAGATCAAATTCTGACAGAATATGGGACATTTCCCCCTTGCTTTAGTTTGACCTTATATTTCCTAGTCCTAAATTGAAATGTGTGTTATTTCCTGGGCAGGGAAATAGGTAAAAGTCGACAAGGGCAGTGCGTTTTAAGAAAGACTCCCCAATGTGTGAGTATTGTGTAAGTAAGCAAGTTTTTGGCTTGGATTATTTATTAATGCTTCCTAAAGTTGAGCAATTTCCCATAAAACTATGGAATAACTTATTTTATATATATATATATATATATATATATATATATATATATATATATATATATAATTCATTTTCTTCTTAAGTCTTTGTATTATTTTCATGCTTATTTCCAGTTGGTAGATGAAGACAGAGGGATAAATTCATATACAAGCAAGATTCTAGGCAAAGATTTTTTTAAATATAATTTATTGTAAACCTGGGTAACATATGGTGTGTAAAGTGCGCTCTTAGTTTTTGGGGTAGAGTCCCGTGGTTCATCGCTTACATACAACACCCAGTAGTCATCCCAACAAGTGCTCTCCTCAATGCCCATTACCCATTTTCCCCTCTCCCCCAATACCCCATCCATCCTCAGTTTGTTCTCTGTATTTAAGAATCTCTTATGGTTTGCCTCCTTCCCTCTCTGTTTGTAACTATTTTTTCCCCTTCCCTTACCCCATGGTCTTCTGTTAAGTTTACAAAGATTTTAATATTAGATTAAAAAAAAGATACATTGGGGTGCCTAGGTGTCTCACTTGGTTAAGCATCCGACTTCAGCTCAGGTCATGATCTCACAGTTCGTGGGATCAAGCCCCACAATGGGCTCTGTGCTGACAGCTCAGAACCTGGAACCTACTTTGGATTCTGTGTCTTCCTCTCTCTTTGCTCCTCTCCCACTCATGATCTGTCTGTTTCTCAAAAATAAATAAAAGTTAAAAAAATTTAAAAAAAGGATTCACTCAAACAGCTCATTTACTTTAGCACTATTTTTTGTTTAGGAAAAAAGATTCATAAAAGTTGAATACATTTTTAAAATTTAATGTTTTCAAAGATTTTATTTTTATTTTTTATTATTATTTTCTTAAGTAGGCTCCACACCCAGTACGGAGCTCAGCATGGGACTTGAACTCACAACCCTGAGATCAAGACCAGAGCTGAGATCAAGAGCTCAACCAACTGAGCCTCCCTAGCACATCTAGTGTTTTATTTTTAAGAGTATTAATTTTACACAGGCTACATGAATGTATAAGTAGCTTTTAACATATTCTGGGGGCATATTTATACGTATGTAAATGTATGTATATGTTTTTAGAATCTACAGAGCTCTGAAATTAGTTTTGAAATGTATAGGGAAAACAGGATTTGTTACATGTGCTCCTTCTTAAGTCTCTGAATAGCTATGTATGCTGTATTTTATTGTACAAAATGATTGGATGTTATACAGAATTATTTTCCAGCTGGTGTCATGAGGGACAATTTTTTTGCAAAGAATTCTTTTACTATTTTAGAGTGTCTTTTTAAAACAATGACAATTTTAATATAAAATTAATATCCATAGACTTTTAAGAACACAGCAAGTATTACAAAAATAATTTGCGAGACCTGATTTAGAATATATTGACTAAAATAAAATTTATTCATATTAATTAGGTCATAACTGCTTTTGAACATCATGAAACATATGAATGACTTTATTCCAAGTGAAGATCATTCAGTAGACTCAAACTATAGTGCTTTCCAAAGGAATTTCCTTTTAATGGCTTGCAGATGGTGTTGTGTTCAATGCCAGTGAAAAAAATGAATTCAGCTTTAAGACATAAAAGTTTACATGAAATTAATCCCCTGCGTGGATTAAGTATTTCCACTATCATGGAAAGAAATTTGGAAAAGAGTAATAACAGATATTTTAAAAATGTATTACTGAAAATGTTTGCTAAATATTTTAATGATATTCCTAAAACAATCCCTTAAATTGAAAGCCCCCAAAATAAGTAATTTTCTTTCAGAGAGAGGAAGTCTTTTTAGGGATAGAGGAATCAAATCTTAACATTTCAATATACCATATTTCTTTTTTTCAATCAGCATTTTAAAATGCTAAATATAATATATGAAAAACAAAGTTTCTAAAAAATAAACATTCCTTTTAAAAGCAAAATGTATCTGTAACCTGTTTCAAATGTGTAAACCAGTTCCTCACAAAAGTGGTCCTATAAGTATAAACATCACCACCGGCTTGAGGATTCTTATTAAAATGATGGGGGGTGGAACTGGGGGATATATGGCCTAAGGTGTCTTGTCATGGGAACACAACACAGTGTTCCCGGTTTCCCAGCCCAGTTTCACAGTGGCTGAAAGACCATCTAGGATCTTACTCTCCTTGAGTCTCCCCACTAAGCCCCAAATAGCCATGTAGTGAGGGTAAAGGAAGCTAACTGTAAGCTGCTACTAAAAGAACTGAATTTCATGGCTTAAACTGAGCTTGTTAAGAATAGATTCTCAACTCTTAACTTTTAAAATCGGCTTTAGAAAATGAAGATGCCTAGACCCCATCCCAGCTCTTATATTAGAATGTGACTTGGTCCCACCCCTCTGGAACCTTACCTCCAGTACTCACCCAATGTGTTCAGTGCTCTGAATTTTAGGTGAGCTGAAGTTTCAGCTCTTCCTGGGTATCAGCCTGACTCTTGCTTCTAGGCCTCAGCACATAATGTCATTTCTGTCTCAAATACTCTTCACTGCCTCCTCTCCTCTCCTTGTGCCTCTTTCATCACCTTGGTCAACCAGGACTCTTTCTGCAGGCAAGGTGCCTGGATATGTGCTTCCATAGAACTTGGCCTTTCCCCTCTCAAACAAATGCCTCTTTATTTGTTTATCTTCCCTGCTGGATTGTGAGTTTCCTGAGGTTAGGAAGCATGCTTCTTCGCTCACTGCTCTATTTCAGTGTCTAGCACACTTTTGTGCCCTCAAGAAATGTTTACTGAAAGATCTATTCTTTTTTTTATTTCCTAAGGGTGCTAGAATTCTGATAAACCATTCAGAAGTAGTAGCATCCCAATATTAGCATTTCTTTAGTCATCTATCAAGTCTTTTTTCCCCCCACAAAATGAGGACCTCTGGATAAAGTCTTGGAGATCTGCATTTTTTTTTCCTTTTAAAGGGGCTGAGCATACTCATTATACCAAGTTGCCCTATGCATTTTAAGCATGCTATTAGCTTTAGAATTAAGACATAATCTAAAGGAAGTGCCAGGAACCAGTCCAAAATCCAAACAGGAAGTAAAGAAAGCAGTTGAGAGGGAAACTAATAGTCATCTGGACTCCTCTCTATCTCAAACATCCTTTCCTTACACCCATCCCAACTATGGGGTCAGTTCTGCCCCAACATCTGGGAGCAGTTCTAACTTCAATACAGTGGAGTTTAAGTATTTTTAACTGAATACTCGAGGACACGCACAGGTGAATCTACTTTCCTCTGGTTTTACTCTCATCTTTTGTTTCATTTCTAGAAAATTCAGTGCCTGTCTTGTTAGGAGATCACTTCCTCCACTTATACTGCACTTGGGGAAACTGAGTGCAGAATAGCACATCAGTAGTTTCTCATGACCCATGGGGGGCTTACTAGTTTGACCCTAAGTGGTCGTTCCTGTTCATGTTCAAACAATCAACAGCACACCCAACCCTTGAGAAATGTGAGCACATACTACTCACCCTCCTTCTCCAAACTCTCCCTCAGAAATAAAACATACCCCTGGGTAGCTCTTTCTCCCTCATCACTTTCGCCAGATGTCGATTGCCGAATTCCTCAGTTCTTTTATTACCAACAATCATTCCAGAAGATGTGTTGTTACTCTCTCTCCAGAACATGAAGTACTCATATCTATTTTGCTCATGACATCTACTTCATTTGCACGTGGTCCAAGATGAAAACTATAAGCGGTAGACTTGTACATATTGGCATTTCAGTCCTATGATTCCCGATGTTCTCCCTAAAGTTAGGAGGTGATTCAATTTGCAGTGATTTCTGTGCACGTAATTATTATTGTGTAACACAATATTTTAAGAGTACATTAACTCGTGCCTTATGAGATGATGTATGGCATAGCTATACAAATAGCAGCAGCTTGGATGATCTAGAGTTCAAAAAAGAATGGAAGAATGGTATTATCCTTCAATCATGACTGTGTCTGAGATCCATATGCCAAGTCTTGTCAGGCTCATGCCTGTGGGTGCCTGCGTTCTGTGTCATATTTACTCTCTGTATACCAGATAACAGAAAAACAAACAAACAAACGTGAAGTTCAGAGTGCAGATCTCTTTCAGAAAAAACACGTAATGTGTATAGTAAAATTGCTTAGGCTAAGAAAAAGATTGTGCCAGTTTATAATAAAAATGAGGCTTTAACTAGTTTATAAGTGGAATATTTAAAAAATCCTCTTTGGCTTTTGTGACCTTCAAAAATAGCCCTGATTATCAAAGCAGAAATAAATCAGATGTGTGAATCAGATTTTCCCCTACAACTAAACACTCGCGACATCGCGTTAAAATAAATTCCATAGGATTTATGGGTAAATGAGACTCCAGTGCCAGCAGTGTTGCCTGTCTGATCAACTTCTAAAAGGCAAATTTTTTTGGCAATAGACTCTTCCTTGCCATAATGCAGATTACATTTTTAATTTTGCAAATGTCTATTGATTGACCATTGTGTCCTTGACATTGTATTAGGTACCAGGCACTCAGCGATTAAGCCTGCCTATGGAGGAATTACAAGTGTTTTACTTGCAGTCAACCGATGTTCTCCCTTAACTCTGATCGTTGTCTGAAACTAAATCTGGGTTAGGAGGAACAGAAAAGAAAAATAAATGAGAAAAGCATTTTTCATGAAGAACTATTCTGCAAAGAATACCTTATTTTTTTCTTTTCTCTCTTTGTCCCAAATCTAATCTTTTTATCTGACGTTGACATTTATTCTTTGCCAAATGTTTAGTCTTTGCTATTGATTTATTCTTTGCCAAATGTTACTATTTTGTTGACATCCTCTATCATTTATTTACCCCGTATTTTATTTACTGTAATCTATGTATGCACGGAGCAAGATAGATTGGGGAGTGAGACTCTCAGAGTATGGTTTTAGACCTCTTAAGAAAAATTTCCTTTAGTTCTCTCCTCTGCTCACTGCTCTGAAGATCGAGTCAGTATTGTGAGGCAGATGCGAATTAGGTAAACCCATTTCTGCAGGCCTATTAGATTTTTATGATTAATATATATATTATTATATATATATATATATATATAAGCTGTAGCTAGTATCTTACAAAGTTTTCTTACTCTGAATATACTAAAAATGATTGTCGTAGTTGGAAGAAGGAACTACAAGGTCAAAGTGTTAGGACAAACATTTGTCAGTTGATAGCCAAATTGGAAAAACATTCTCTATAAGAGATTATAATGAAATTCACTTTATATGTCTATTATCAATACTAATATTTTTATGTGTGAAAAGAGATTCATTATTTCAACTTTTTAATTATGAGAACTCAACTTTTTCCACTTCATATGAAGAATCCAGGCTCCATAGATGTTTTGCAAGATTACTTTTCTTTAAATAAACATGTATATGTATATATGTGTATATATATATATATATGTAATATATATATATATATATATATATATATATATATATATACACACACACACACACACACACACAGATGAATAGCTTTTTAAATATGAGTGTACGGGGACAACTAATGAATCTCTTTATTTCTTAATTGTTCTTTCCTCCTGTGGACTTTGGACAGTGCTTTTTTATTTTAGGTAACAGGTAATTCAGTTAAATGAATTGGTTATTTTCAGCAAACAGATCCTTCTTGGCCTCCCACTGGGTCTGAGGCACTGAGTCAGGAGTTGGAATTAATCACCAGGTCAGGGAAAATTCCAAACAATCATTAGTGTCTGGAATCATATGAGACATTTCCTCATGATAACATCATAAGATTGAGAAGGAAAAATTGCCTTCCTGAATTACAAACTGCAGAATTGAGAAGGTAGCATCAATTACAAATTTATCCACTTATTAGGGAATTTAAAACTTTATCATTTTGTAGAGAAAGAGCCCATATTGTTATTCTATGTGCCATTTATACAGCTTTAAAAACCCCCAAAGATTTACTGACAAAGATGCTAAACTTCTGCTTTTAGAAATTACCTAACAGTGCCAGAGACAAATTTCTGTTTGAGTATAAAGCCATTATTTCCAATAAGTCAATTTATTGGGGGTAAAGATTTCAACCATCAACTTTCTCTGTGATGATTTTACATTTTTTATTATGTTATGAGATTATGCCGTAGCCTATGCCAGAAGCCTGTTGCTGTGAGCTAGAAAGATGAGAATTTAATGAGGTATAAAACATATACACAAATTGCAACGTCAATGATGATGTCTTAATAGCTTAAGAGGCTTGCATAACTGCATTATAAACTGGAACATAAAAAGATACAGCATGTTGACATCAAGCTTGTAAATCAGCAACCCAAAGGCCTAAGAGCTTCACAATCTAGAGCAGAGGCAATTTGCTTCAGTATTCTTAACAACAACAAAAAGCAGAGTGCACAACATCCATAGAGAACTGTTTTCTTATTCCAAAAGTAAGAAATCCTGCCATTTGCAACAATGTGGATGGAAGTGGAGGGGATTATGCTAAGTGAAATAAATCAATCAGAGGAAGACAGATATCATATGTTTTCACTCATTTGTGGAACTTGAGAAACTTAACAGAAGACCATGGGGAGGGGAAAGAATAGTTTCAGAGAGGGAGGCAAACCATAAGAGATTAAATACAGAGAACGATTGAGGGTTGATGGGAGTGCAGGGGAGAGGGGAAAATAGATGATGGGCATTGAGGAGGGCACTTACTGGGATGAACACTGGTGTTGTATGTAAACGATGAATCACGGGAATCCACCCCCCAAGCCAAGAGCACACTGTATACACTGTATGTTAGCTAACTTCACAATAAGTTATATAACAAAAATAAATAAATAAAAATAAAAGTAGGCTGGATTTACTTCTTTGTTAAAATAAAACAACCTAAGTCTTAGAGAAAGAGCGAAGTTAATTTTTTAAAATCATTTTTCCCCTGTAAATCAGATGACAGAATAAGAAGCCATTTCATTTTTGTTACAACTAAAAGCCGAAGCAAAGGAATGGGAAAGACAGAATGGGTGTGGAAAAGAAAGGTGATCCTTTTCATGTGTTGGGATCACCACCAATCTAGTCTCTGCTTCCTCAGTTTATTAAAGAGATCTCTGAAAAGTAACCCAGACAGATTCATTTGTTTTACAACTCAAAGATTTCCTGAGAATATCTTCCTAAACCTTTAGTTCTGGAAGTCAGTTCTATTTGCTGTCATGCCATGCTTTCCTTACTTCCCTAGGTTTAAAACCAGCAGCTACAGCAGCAGCAGCAACTTGCTGAACATCACGGACAACCTCTGATAACGTCAGGGCCCCACAGCCGTGTCAGAGAGCTTTCAATATTTCTAGATTTTTTATTCCTGAATTGGGAAAAAAGTCTGTTGGATTATGAGGGATACCAACTTGGTTATATTTTATTAATATATTTAGGAGAACGATAACAAGTGAAGGAGCAGTATATCGGAGAGATAAAGATCCAGCTTTCTTTTTTAAATTGGCCAGACCTCATAGGTTCGATTTCCAGATCTGCTAATAATTTAATAAATGTGTGATCTTGGGTAAATTCCTTATTTTCACTATATTTCTATCTCCACGCCTGTAAAATGGGAATTACAATGATGATAATAATAATAATAACTACCTTGAGGTTGCCTTTTTAGTTAGAACAAAACCCGGTGCACAGTAACACTCTATATAGAATTAAATGTTGGACAGCTCAGTCCTTTTCTTCAAGACTTTCCCTAATTAATCAGGGACACTGGCATGCCTCTGTTGCTGTTTCATATAGATTCAAAACATCTTTATAATTATTTTTGAAGCTTGACACTTTCATACAGATTAAGGAAAATCTAGAGAAAAACTTGCTTTGAAGGCAAAATGTTAATATCTAAGTTAATAGTATTCCTCTTAGAATGTGTTTTCTGTTGAAAACTTTTCCTTTTGTTAAAAGGAAAGCACATTCACATTCTCAGCATTTACAGCTAGGTGAAAAACTGAAAAACATTTGACTGTCAAAAGTTTTATTACATGTCAAAACTTGAATTTTTATTAGAATATGATGGAAAAAATTTCAAGTTGATTTTTTCTCACTTAAACAAATAGGCAGAAATTTTGTATTTTAATTAGCTTTGGAAGTTGTCACTGTCTTTAATTACTTGAAAAAAACCAGATTTTTCTATATATGAAAATAGAACTAAATAGTGTGTAATTTAAAAATCCAAATATGCATCCCAGTATTTTCCAAAGTTGTCTGATTTAAGCATCACTCAGGGTCCTTCTTGATAATGCAGATTCCCAGGGTTCATTCCAGAGCTATCAAATCAGAAGCTCCAGGAGAGTTTGTAATAATGTGCTAGGTGATTCCTCTGATCAGATAAGTATGTAAAGAACTAACTTAAACAAATGTTTCTCTGAATTAAACATGTCTTTGAGATATTTAATCATTAAAAGACAACATGGACTTTCTAAGAGAGAGGCTTCTATTGATAAAAATAGCACAAGTTTGAAGGGCAATAAAGTTTATATTTTATCAACAAAACTAATTTATTACCTTAATTCCTTTTAACCACCTCACACTATTCACACGAGTTATATTTAAATTTGTAATTTCCTCAGAATCACAAAATGTTTTGACTCTCTGACAGTCAAAACTAAGAAGTGCAGATCATACCTAAGGAGCTTTGTAAGTGCAGTTCTACTGTTGCTGGTTTAATTTGTGAAGGGATTTTAAATATTGATTTTTTTTTTCTTTAACAAATGACTTAAACTATCTGCATGTTGGTGCCTGCCAAGGTATTGTGTGAAATTTTACCAGCTGGGAATTATTCCCTCATTCTCTGGTGTGATTAACACTTCCAGCTGTAGAATAATTAAAATGTCAATCAGTTCTGAAACAGAGCAAAACAGTTTCTCATTTGATCCGTCAGTTGGAAGGCTAAATGGGGAACACTTCAGGTGTGTAGCCCTCATCACAACCAGAGTTCACATCCCCCCCTCCGTTCCCCCCCCCCAACCTCCCCCTCTTCTGCCTTTGAGTGCACACACACTCTGGAGGCGGAGGGCACGTTCTGCGCAAGTGTGGTTCTTCCATATGCCATCGATTTTTGAAAATGTGTTTTGTTGATTATCCTTAAGGAATTGGAGGAAAAGGAGGTCAGAAGTTTAAGTGATTGTTGGATATATGTGTTTTCTGCATGGTACATGGTTCTCAGACCATGTTAACCTACATTCCATTAACTTTTCCCCTGCTTTCTTGAGATATAATTGACATATAACCTTGCATAAATTTAAGGTATACAACATGTTGATCTGATACACTTCTGTATCACAAAATGATTACCAATAATAGCCTTGGCCAGTACCTTCACCACCTCACATAATTGCCATTGTGTATGTGTGTGTGTGTATGTGTGTGTGTGTGTGTTCAGAACATTCAAGAGCTACTCTTTTGGCAACTTGCAAGTATATAATACAGTATTACTAACCATAATCACCATACTGTACATTAGATTCCCAGAATTTAATCATCTTATAACTGGAAGTTTGTTTAGTTTTGAAACTTCTTCCTTTCTGACCTGTGGGCATTGACCTGATGTATGCCTCCCATATATAATCTTCCATAATGATCAGGCTTCTAGGTCTAGGAGAAAAAATCCACACCATGCCGTATGCAAGGCATGTTGTTGAATGATTAATGCTACATAACGTTCTAGAGTCTTTTGTCTTGTGCCAATATGGCGGCTGGAAAATGCAGGGTGAAACAGAAATTTAGATTCATGCATCTCTAAATGTTCCAGCCCCATCTCTGCTTCTTAGATATTCTTTTATAGGTCTCGATGCCTGGAGTCAGCAGTGGCTGTGTGGCTTTTATGTTTTCCTGTTAGAGTTCTTTTTAACTTAATTAAGGCTTTAATAGGAGTTTTATTTCCCTTAGAGGGTTATTGTGAAGTTTAAAGTGGCCTCAGACACAAGTACCCAAAATACCTGTTCCATCAAATATCTTTCTGAACTTCCAATTTTACTCAGAGGAATATTGCTAATCAGGTATGTGAACTGTTTTGGATGAATCTGATATTCTAGGTAACAGTCTGTCTGACTTCTATAGTGATTATTTTGGTGTTTTTTAAAAGCCTTTTAAGAGGTGGTAGCAAAATGTGAGTTTCTGAAAAGGGTGCCAAATTGGTGGAAGCTAAAAAAGTTGGGTTTCTGAGAAAGGTCCTCTCATCTGAAGGAACCCTGAGGATCTCGTAAGCTAGTGCCTACTTTGCTGACAGACTGAAGCCCAGGTAACATGGTAATGCTCCTGTGGTTTATATTTTCACATACACCATTTGTAGCACATTTGCTAGAGCACATTTATAGACTTAACTCTTTAAAGCTCCTTTCTTACCATTTTTCTCCTTCTAAAATAGTTGTGCACACATGTGTTTTTTGAATTTTTGTTACTGCTAAAAAATTTACGTTTTTTACTATTTTTTTCCTCTTTCTTCAACACCAAACATCTTTGTTCCAAAAGAGGAGTTAAGACAGCTGTAATCTTGGTTTACTTTCATGGGCAAAAGAATTATTTTACTGATTTCTTGAGTCATTATTCTTATACATTAAAGGTAATCTTTTCCTCTGATGACCATGCTTTTATTGTGTGGCTAAGATTATATCAACAAGGGCTAGTCCACTGATCTCTTAAGATTCACACTTGAAAAGGAAATTTGGGATCCAATAAGGGAGGTGAGACTACAGTTCAACTAAAGAAATTGCCTTTTAAAAAGGACAGTGAAATTCCTTCAAGTACAAGGTGTGCACTTTGAGCTGTTAAAAACTGTAGTTATTGTTGGAATTTTACTCTGGGTAGCAGATATTTTAATGTTGATGAGTCCCGAGTGCAATACTCTTGGCTATTTTTGAAGACTGTAGTGCGTTAGAAAGCAAAAAAATATAAAGTTACCCCAAAAATGTCAACATTGCATCTGAATGGGTTCAGAGCAAAATCAGTCCATGCCCTGATGCCTTGTGCTTTCTCTGAGAATACAATAACTACAAATGATGCCAGAGGGAAAAGGGAAAGGGCTTCTGTTGACTTCAAATAAAGGCGATATCTGACAAAAGGGAAGCAAATGGTACCTGGATATGCTATTAACAAAAGCCTTGTATATCTACAGCTGCACTCTATGAGCACTTTGGAAATTAAAGAATTGCCAGCTTTTCCACTTTGGGACAAAAAACATTTGTGCTAAACAGCCGGTAAGTAAGTGCAGTAAACATATTTTTACAGTGAATAGAATTGTTTTATATTTTGGGGACTGATTGTGAATTTCTACTGCTTCTTGATTAGCAAACATTTGGCAGTTCTCGAGTCTTTAGACATTAAAATGCCAAAACAGATTTTTATTCTCAGACTGAGCTCCTATATTTTTTTTCATCCCTCTAACAATTATCCTCAAAACATTTGAAAGCACTAAAATAAAACGTGTTCTGAAAACACATTAGGAAACGTTTTACCTGTGTGACTTTAATAAGCATGTAAATAAAAAAGTACTGGGTTGCTGTTGAACTTCCTTAGGGCAGAGATGAGAACACAGTACATGTGTAATGGCTGTTTAAACTGTTGGTGGGCACTTCCTAAGGTCTTGCCTTGGGACAACCAAGGGTTTTACTGCTGTACAAGAAGGCTAGTAAAAACAGATGTTTGTGCAAAGCTTCTTGGGTTTCTCTTTTAGTAGTGAGATTCCTGCTCATTTTTTGAAACCAAGAAATTTCTAAGAGATTTGTAAGTTTTCAACAATGACTTTTACTCACTTTGATTTTTAAGGGTCATGTCCTTATGAAATCTTTTGTTATTATATTGTAATTACCTCCTTTGGAAGATTTTCTTTTATTTTTTTTATTTATTTAAAAAAAATTTTTTTAACGTTTATTTATTTTTGAGACAGAGAGAGAGAGAGAGAGAGAGCATGAACGGGGGAGGGGCAGAGAGAGAGGGAGACACAGAATCAGAAGCAGGCTCCAGGCTCTGAGCCATCAGCCCAGAGCCCGTCGCGGGGCTCAAACTCACGGACTGCGAGATCGTGACCTGAGCTGAAGTCAGACGCCTAACCGACTGAGCCACCCAGGCGCCCCAAGGAAGATTTTCTTTTAAATGATGATTTTGAGTATCTTACATTTTTACCTTAACAATGCCTTTAAGATCAGGAGATTGACTATATTTGTTTTGCATCCATACTGTCAATATTATTTTTCATTATAGTTAGATTAGCTAATTAAATAGAAGGCAGCTTTTTAATTATCAGCTTTTACAAAATTTGAAAATGCAAAGAAAACTTGTGAGTGAAATAGTTTAATTTTGCAGTGGCTTACATCTTGGTTGCAATGCAGGATTTTGCAAATCTGTGATTGTATGAGTGTGTTGTAGATGTATTTGTGCATGTGTGTATGTGTGTGTGTACAAGGGGGAGTCATGGCTTTATCTTTATAGCTAAACATTTTAATTATAACATGATGGTGGGTGGTGTATTCGTTTGCCCTGGAACAAATTGTCACAAAGCGGCTTAAGACAACACACTTTTATCGTCTTTCAGTTCTGGAGGTGAGCAATCTGAAATGGGTTTCACTGGGGTTAAAATCAGAGTGTCAGCAGGATTACCTCTTCTGGAGGTCTAAGGGAGAGTCTTCTTTTTTTTTTTTTTTCTTTTTTTCCTTTTCTATTTTCTAAAGGCTGCTTGCATTCCTTGGCTCCTGGCTGCCTCCTCTATTTTTGGAGCCAGCAATGGCATCACTCTGACCTATTTCCATCAGCGCCTGTCCTTTTCTGACTCTGATTCTTCTGCCTCCCTCTTCTAAGGACCTTTGCGATTATATTGGTCCCACCTGGATGATCCGGGATAAGTTCATTATCTCCAGCTCAGAATTCTTAGTTTAACCAGAGCAGCAGTCACTTATGCCATGTAAGAGAACTTAAAGGTTCTTGGCATTAGGACACAGACATCTTTGGCAGGGAGCATCATTCTGCCTACTATAGGCCTTTTAAGCGTCACGAAATTCTCTCCTAATAAAATTCTCACCACTCACCTCTCCCTTCAGCAACATTGCCCACGATTTCTTACCTCTCCTGAATTCCCGCATTTCTATCATCCGACTAGTTCACCTATTATCTCAGGTAACCATCCTTGAGTGTACATGAAATTAATGTTGATGCAACTTGCCCAACCTCCCCCCAGTACACCTACTTCAGAAACTCTGGACTTTTCCTGACTTCTCCCTCATGTGGGGTGGAAACATTACTTCTAGAACAGAATTCTTCAACCTGCATTTCTTTTCTCAGTGCTGCTTCAGTTCCCTGAAACTGAAGCATACCTTTCTTCCAGAGGTGCCATTTCTATCAGATCTTAACACTGGAAGTAAATTCTTTTTCTACTTCTCATACTCAAAATGCATCCGGCCCCTTATTCCTTGAAGGCTCTTCCAGACCATTATTCCACCACCATCACTTCACAGTCCCTCCTCCTTTGAAGTTGTGTTCTCTCCATACTTCAGCCTCTCCTGTGTATCTTCGTTAATATTCTAGAGCAGTCCTTGTAAAACTATCTGTGAGGTTAAAGACCAGTTTTTATTTCCCAACCTGTTGTCAACTAATACTTTAGTAAAAATATAATAAATATGAGTTATTTGGGGTTAAAAGTAAAAAAAAAAAACACAAGACATTACTAAATAAATACAAAGCAAAATTTTATAAGATTCAATCTAAAATATTTCAATAAATATAATCAAAACAAATAAAATAGGATAAAATAGTAAGAATCATAAAAATTAAACATAATGCATTGAAAAATGTGCTTGTGAATGGTTAATATAGGGTATAGTCATATTGCTCATAGCAGTGTGTTATTCTACATCATAACTAAACAGGAACAAAGAGTTTTAAGTGGAATAACAACTTTCCATATTTTCCGCTATGTACTCTGAATAAACACCATAAACACATATTGTTTGTCTTTGAAAAATAGGCTTGCTTATTGCCTAATTTATCTAAAATAGAGGGTCTGATAACTATGTACTTGCAGAAGATAATGCAAATCTAAACTTTTTTTTTCTATATTATCCTTTCATACAGGAAGCTTAGGGTATTTGTTCTTAACCTTAATCCAAAATGAAATAAGTGATGCTCTTTTTTTCAAAATATGTTCAGTCTTTCATCAGTACCTGATTTTAATAATTTATCCAGTAAGGTGCAATTAAATCTAAATTATACTTAGATGAAAGAAATGGATTCTAAAGCCATGAAATTCCCATGTATGGAAATTTCTATGTACTCTTCTTTTGATGGAAAAGTAAATTCTCAATATTCTATCAAATGCATGAGGTATTTGGTTATAACTTTCCAAAGGTAGGCAGTGTCAACACAATCACCCTTTCAGTGATGATTATTGTTAAACCTTGGAACTTATCACAACAAGCTGTAGAAATTTTGTTTTTTCATGCTTTTAAATTTTATTTTTTCCCTTTAATTTACCGGATTTAATTTACCAGCCAATGTACCCATTCCTTCCCTGGTTGGAAGTATTAAGATAATTAAAAATGCCAAATGTATCATGCCAAGTAAGCAAGCGTGGCTGTAAAATCACATCTTTAGAAAACTGAGACCAAACTAGAAATGGATTGGATTTATTTCCTAGTTTGAATATTTTCAATAAAACTTTTGCCTTAATAAATGTCATGCCTCATTCATGCAACACTTTTTAAATAATAAACTTTTCATATTTTTAAAATAGATAATAATCTCAAAGTTAATATATTAGCCTTTACGTAACCACAGTTTTCAGTATGACTCCAAGCTTTCTGTTTAGTTCCACTGAAAACATTTTATAGGAAGACTCTCTTGATGAAGGAAGCGCCATGTTGATTTATACTTTTTGCTCAAGCTCGGAAATCTGGGCAATAACCCAGAATGTTTCCCTGTTTTTGCACCTGTGAAATGTGCCATCAGAAAATACTTCTACACCAAGCTTAAACTCCAAACCGCATTTGCTAACTACTTTTATACATTCTAGAGCTAGTTGTGTTCATTGGCACTGAAGCTAGAAGAAAGTGGGTGGGGGGGGGAGAAAGAAATGAAACCTCTCTTCATACCAGCTTCGTGTTTGGATTGCAGTTACACTAAAAGAAATGCCATAGTAGCAATATCTGTGCATTCAAAAAATTGCAGTTAAAAATGTGTCATTAGCTTTATCTAGTCTATGCATCTGTCCTTCCTATCATTAGCCATTTCCTAATTTTTGAGCTCTGGTGTCATTGGAAAGTGATACTTGAATTACACACTTTGCCACAGATACACCCAACATTTCAAAGAAACATCTTTGACGTAATTTTTTACTTCCATCTTGGGAAGTAATATATAGGTTTTTATTCATAGTAAACCAAGCTGCTACTCTGTAAGAAGTCTCCAAGCTAAAATGCTTAAGTGAGGATTATTGAATGTCTACTCTACCAGCTTTTGAATTCGAAGCACTTTTAAAAAATTATTTTGACTCACTAGTCTCACCCTGAAACAGAAAAAGAAAATTTGATTTTAACTTAGGTTATTTATCTTATTTCTTTATGGTTTTAATCCTTCACTAGCCAGTACATTTCCAAAATAATCTACCTTGGTTTTAGCACTTCCTCATCCCTTGTGACTAAAAGATCAAATTCAATATATAAGGAATTGTATATAATTTGTGGTAAAACCATTATGTATTCTACTGATCTTCATTTTTTTGGAGAAACTCCCACTATCATCATTTGGTTTGCTATTATGGCTGCATATACAGTATACAAGAGCTATGTCTTGGCAAAAAGGTCTAGTGATGCTTATTTCACCTGCTGTAAATTAGGGAAAAGTAAATTCAAATTTTATTTTCCTAATTAATAATGTTAAGAATTTTATTGTTTTAAGTTTATTTATTTTAAGAGAGAGAGAGAGAAAGAGAGAAAGAGAGAAAGCAGGACAGGGACCGAGGGAGGGAGGGAGGGAGAATCCCAAGCAGGCTCTGTGACAGTGCAGAGCCCTATGTGGAGCTCAAACTCTTCAACTACGAGATTATGACCTGAGACAAAGTCAGATACTTAACTGAATGAGCCACCCAGGCGCCCCTAGACTATAATTTTAAAACAAGCTTGATTAAAAATTAAAATTATTTTAAAATAATAAGAGAGAAGAATATAAATAATTGTTTTTCTCATACTTCTGTATGTTTTTGGATTATGGTTAATGAATTAATCTTAAAATGTCACAGATTGTAACACTGTGCCACATACGAGTTTTAAAATACCCAATCTGGTATATACACTGCCAATGAGATGAGATCGCTGATTCTGTGCTTGGATGTCACAGCAATGTTGAATTGTTATAAACATTTCTAAACATTTATTTTCAATTTCTGAAAATAGTTCAATTTTCCAGGCAAGTAACAGAGGGATCTGCACCAGTTCAGTTACCATACTTTGGCCTCAAAATTATAGGCTATAAAAATATCTCATGAAGTTAATTAAAACGCAGATTCAGAGTCAATAGATCTGAAGTGGAGTCCAAGAGTATGAGTTTTTTTTTAAAACCCCTTAGGTGTCTCTTATAGGGAGTATTTAGACTACAGCTTTGTGATGCAATCTCCAAGAAAGCTATATTCTCTTGATCTTAGACTGATCTTATTTTACTAATCCTTGGAATAAAATTTCTGAAAATGTTGAGCAGGAATCACCTGGAGTGCTTGTCGACAAAGTAGATTGGTAATTCTCACTGCAGAATCTCCGAGAGTGGGCCCTGGGAATTTGCATTTTTAAGAAGCTTTTCCAGGCTCCTTATGTACATGTAAGTCTAGAACCCACTAGCCTGCATGCTATGTGTCATCTGCTTTCTTCCATTTTCTCCTGTATTTCTAATCATTTTTATTCAAATACAGCATGACATTTATTCTACTTTTAGCTTTCTCATTGCTTTCCTTTTTACTTTACTGGCTTCTATTTCCTTCCAACCAAGGTTTTCTCTTCTTTTATGAGGCAATCCAATCTCATGACTTTACCATGTAACCTCTGTGGATAAATCATATTTCTAATTTGGATTTCCATCTTTTATTCTATCTTATATTTTCAATTCCTCTGGGCAACTCTTATATTTTTGGCATTTCAATAAAAGTTTGAACAGAACTGAATTTATCTGCTCTCCCAAACTCTTTTATATGTTGATTTTTTGGGGTATCATTTTACAAATGCCACCATTTTCCCAGTCTCTAGGATCAAGTCTTTAGATTTGTGCTTTTTTTCTTGCTTTGATAGGCAAGATTCTAAAATGACTCTTGCGATTTGTACTCCTTGAAATACATTCCTTTTTGTAATCCTCTCCTTTTTAGTGAAGGCAGAACTATGATTCACTTCTATTAGACTATGGCAACAATGAAAGAATTGCTTAGATGTAGCTAATGTCCCTAACCCCTTAACTTTAAGTTCGTTAAATGGGAGATTATCCTGGGTAGACCTGTCTTAATCATGTAAGTCCTCTGTAAGAGGAAACAGCAGACACTCTATTCCACGCTGGCTTTGAAGACACAAGCTGCCATGAATTCTATAGCATCAAGGAATGAATCCTGCCAACAACCTGAAGAAATTTGGAAATGGATTCTTCCCTAGTCAAGCCTCCCAATTAAATGCAGCCCCACTACCATTTTGATATCAGCTTTGTGAACCTTGAGCTGAATACCCAGCAAGGCCACGCCCAAACTTCTGACTTAAAGAAACTAGAGATAATAAATGTTTGTTGTTTAAGCCACTAGAATTGAGTAACTTGTTATGCAGCAACAGAAGAAGACTTAATACACTTCTTTTCCTTCAATTTCCAGTTTCTCTTCAAATGAGGCAGAATTTACTATTCTGCCTATACATTATTTCTTACTCCCATCTTTCACCTTCTGTTGGTGCCACTTTGATTCCGAATCTCATTTATTCCCTTTTTATCACTGAAATGTCTTTTTAAATGCTCTTCTGTTTCCTATATCTCATCCTAAGAACCACTACAGGCACTAATCATGTCTGTCTAGCTGGAAGGAGAGAGGGTCAGTGTGGTTATATAGTGTAATGTTTGATCTGTGCTTTTGCTGTAGAGAAGTTAGAGGACAATCATGTCCATGGCAGAGCTACCGGAATGAGTGGCTGAGATGGAGAGGGAAGGACTCTAGAGATAGGTTAAGGTTAACAGAAATCACAATCACTATGTTGTATATGCTATCCAGGTGGACATTGAAAGTATAAAATAGGCTGGTTATTTTAATATAATATTAATATAAGAACTGAATATAAATGGAATGACCCATTTTATATTGTTTCTCATGCCTATCTTCATAGAAACATAGTAATAGTGCCCCTTGACTTTTTGAGAAAAATAAAAGAAAATATGAATTTTATCTAACTCTTTACACCTTGTAACAAAAGTCATGTGTTTCAAAGTCCAGACAAAAAAATTTGATGCCATGTAAGAAAAAAACAAAACAAAACAAAACAAAACACCCCCTTATGATTGTCAAACCTGCTAACAAAAGGTGACTCACTTAAGCTCTTTCATACAGTGGCTGCTTTCCACTAGGAAAAACAAATGCCAGTGTTAATCAAACCAGCATGGAAGTTAATTAGAACCCCAAGAACAAGCAGATGGGCTTTGCACCTTGGACACATGAGTACCCTATTTCTAAAGATGACCTCAAAAGATTGCATAACAATCAAGCTCGGCACAAGTCAAAAATAACTAATTAACTTTTCATTTTTCCCATAGTAATTTAGTCTTGCTCTTTGAAAATATTTTTAAACTGAGAAATCCCCATTAATTTCTGTATATTGGTTGTTCAAAGGAGGGTAATGACCCTTTACTTGATTGTACATACCCATCATTTAATTTATTTTTATGTGTGCCTTAAAAACAACTCTCAAACATGAGGCATCTTTAGTTAATGGCCTCATTAAATTTGAACACAGAGACAGGATTCTAGAGATTAGAAAACTTCCGAACACTATATGGAAAACATTTCCTTATCTACCTAAGAGTTAAGAGAGAGATGGCCATAACCTGTCCCAGAGGCACTAGTGGAGGGACTCTTCCACTATCCCAGACCCCTGGAGGCTTAGAGTGGAAACGTTGGGAAGATAGTGCATCGAGGAAGGCTTTCTTCCCAACAGTTCCTTCGATGTTTTAGATGCTGCTCTCACCTCCTTCAGGAGTGGAATCTGCCCACTCATTGGCTGCCCAGACCCAGCACTGATAAGATCAGGGGTCACCTGCCTTGTCACTGGGACAGGTTTTGTTTTGTTATGCTAGTTTTTTTCTATAATCAATCTACTGAGGCCCCACAATTATATTAACTGACCCGGATGAGCTTAACTCTGTCCTTCCCTTTCACTTTTGTATAGAATCCTGACAACTGGCCTAGATTTTCTCTAACCCATGCCCCCCATGCTCCGAAGTTGCTTATGACCTTTGGATACCCGCCTTGGTTTTGTGGAGCATCTTCCCTTCCTGACCCTAGAGGACAGTTCCCCAGATGGGAACTGCTTTACAAATAAATGTCTCATTTGTGAATTGTGATTTCAGCTGTTGACCACTCACCATGTTAACCCATTAGTTCCCTCTATTTGCTGATAAACAAAAAAAAAGTTGCATTTTTTGCAACGTGCAAACTATTGGGGATACAGAAATAAATAAGGTGTCTGCACTTGAGTGACTGGTAAAGGAAACAAATATGGGGGAAAAAGAAAAGAAGGTTCCTGCCACTGTAGAAAGAGATCTCGTGCGGAAGATGACTGCTATAAGCCCCACGAAGCAGGATTACATAGCATGCGTGTAGCAAGAGATTGCCTCATATGTAGGTAGGCCCTTGTAGGGGATGTGGGCCCTCCCCCAGCCTAGTGACAAAAGGCAGTGAGTCCTGGCTCTGGGCTGCTCTGGCAGGATTGGCACTCTCCCTTGTAGCTGACCAGACTTTGGACACCCACCATGAGGGACCAGAGACTCCTGGAGAGCTATGTTCCCTTTCCCATGTGCATTAATTATTTGCATTGTTGGTTTATGAGTTTCCTCAAAGCCAACTGGATGCCAATAATGCCAAGTCCAAACCATCTTGCTTGTCAGTGTTGGAATCCTAATCAGACTTTGTGGTGGTGTCTGTCTACCCACTTTCCCCCTTATTACTGACAGAAAAGTCACTGGGCCTTGCCCAGGACCATTGGGACCAGCAGAGTGATATCAGAGAGGCTCAAGACCATTCATCCTGAGCTGTCCTGCAGGCTTCTAAGCAACCCCTGGCTACCCTCTCCTCCTCTTCCCACTCCTCTGAGCTCTAGATAACAAAACCGATGGAGAAAGGCTCTAGGGAGAGTGCAGTGCTGAAACGGAGGCTCCCTGAAGAGCATTGCTACCTGTTGGGGTCAGCTTATGTGACAGAGGAAAGAGGATCAAGTCCAGAATGTGGGTCCTGAGCCACGGCCCTGGGCTGCAATCCTCTGACCATAACGAAATCAGGAGCAGCCCATCCTGCTCAACCCTGTCCACATGACCAGCCAAGATACTGGACACCTGCAGGTGAAGGTGTGCTTACTGCCAAAAGGGGTCGGACATTTGAAGGACACATAAAGGAGAGTAAATACAATGATAAAAGAAAGTAAATAAATTAGCAAGCAAGACTAGATGAAATAGGCAGATCAAGTTTTTTAAATAAAATAATATCCTGGGGCGCCTGAGTGGCTCAGTCGTTTAAGCCTCTGACTTCTGCTCAGGACATGATCTCATGGTTCGTGGGTTCAAGCTGTGCTGATAGCTCAGGGCCTGGAGCCTGCTTCAGATTCTGTGTCTCCCTTTCTCTCTGCCCCTCCCCCGCTCACATTCTCTCTCTCTCTCTCTCTCTCTGTCTCTCTCTCTCTCTCTTTCTTTCTCTCAGAAATATATAAACATTAAAAAAATTTTTAAATAAAATAGTATCCTCTAATATATGGTAAAATAAGGAAAAAGCAGGCCATTCTAAAAAAAAACAGTGGAAATTTTGAGTGTTAAAAGATAATAATTAGAATTAAATAATAGATGGGATAAAAACATGGAAAGAATTAGGAAGATAAAGAGAGAGAAATTATAAAAGAAAAGTTAGGATCTGTACAATTTGGTAGGATTGGATGGAGAGGAAATTATTGAGGAATAATCATGCATAATTTTTTAAAACTAAAGCAAGGTTAAAGTAAATAATGTTGAAAAGATTCTTAGGATGCTAAATAGAATAAATAAAGAAAAAAATCACATAGATACATTATGGTGAAATTTAAGAACATCAACAATATTGAGAAAATTCCAAAAGTTTTCACAAAGGAAAAAAGGCTAGATGAAACTTAGACATCTCTGTAAGTAACACTGGAAGTGACAATGAGGTATGGAATTATATTCTGATTACTATTATTAAGTATTTGTGACATACAAAAAAGAAATAATAAAATAAACACCATACATCTATTATCCAGGTTAAGGAATAATAAATTAACTACATTTCTCGTGTAAGTACTATGCTTGCCCGAATCAGATTCCTTCCCACTATGCTGAATTTGGTGGGCATCATTACATGCATGTCTTCATGATTTTAGTACTTGTGGGCACATTTGTAGACAATGTTATTTTGCTTTGTATTTTTTTAAATAAGGAAGCCAGATATTTTACTATCGTTATTAAACTGTCACTTATCTTGGTGTAGCAGTGTTTCTTCATTTGTATAAATGACAGGAGCCAAAGAGATACATGGACAAATTAAGATAATATTACATATCAGCTAATGCATGCAGCTAAACAAATTTTATTTCCACTTTAGTAATTTCTAGAGGCACTTAATATCAATGAGTTCTGACAGGAACTCATTGATAGATAATGTAGACTAGTTACATCATTCAGGGCCTTTTTACAGAATAATGTCAGCCTTAAAATATATGTTCTTTCAACTACTCTTCACCAGATAGATACTATGAGAAACTCTGGACATTTTAGCTAGAATCCAGTTTGAAAATCACCAATGGATTGTGCAAAAGGTAGAAATTATGTTTATTTGTAATCATTGATACGTTCATGGAACTTTCCTTCAAATATAGTTATAAAAACAGTATCTTTTGCCATGGATATTACTAAAATATTCTATTTCGTATCTTCTCTTCTCATTAATTTAAGACTTATATGCTGAGACTAAGTTGTTTTGTAATGATATTACTGGGGATTCTGTTTTTACTCCTTAAAGAGTTTTGATATATTTCCTTTGTGTAGTCATCTTGCTTAATTGGTTCATAACATCATGTGCTGACACGTCCTGTATCTTCAGCAAGAGGTTAACTTCTGCTACTTTCCCTGATAGAAAAGAGTTCACTAGGAGCTTTCTTACTTTCCAAAGCATGGAATTAATCTTGTTTGTTCAATTTTGTCCCTACTTCTAGAAGCCCAGAATACATGGCATCCCACAAAACCATCCAAGATTGTTGATTCCCAATGTCTGGCTACAATTTTTCTATGCTATTCATTCATTTTAAACATTTTTTTAAAGTTTTAAATAATTATAGATTTGCAGGAGATTGTAAACAAATGTGCAGGAAAGTCCCGTGCAACCTTCCCCCAGGCTCATCCTGTCTTACACAACAACTATGCTACAATATCAAAACCAAGAAATTGACATTGGTGCAACTCCTAGAGTTTATTTAAATTTCATAATGTATGCATGTACTCATTTGTGTGTGTATAGCTGTATGCAACTTTATCTCATGTGTACACTTTGCATAACCAACACCACAATCAAGATACTCACTCAACTGTAACAACACCACAAAATTCATTCAGGCTTCCTTTTTATAGCCACACCTACATTCTTCCCCCAGCCCCACACCCTGGCAACCACTTGTCTGTTTTCCATCTTTGTGTTATCTTTATGACTATTACATAAATGGAATCACACAGTATGTATCCTTTGAAAATTGTCTCTTTTCACTCAGCATAATTTTCTTCAAGTTCACCCAAGTTGTTACCTGGTATCAGTATTTTTTTTTTCTTTTTTTATTGGTGAGTAGTAAGTCCATACTATGGCTGAACCACAGTGGGCCTTACCATTTACCTGCTGAAAAACATCTGAGTTATTCATAGCTGCTTTCAAGCTATTACAAATAAAGTTGCTATGCACATTTGTGGACAGGCTTTTATGTAGACATAATTTTCATTTCTCTCAGAGAAGTGCCTAAGAGTGCAATAACTAGGTGGTATATAGTATGACCATGGTAATTTTGAAAGGAACTGCTTGAGTATTTTTCAGAATAGTTTTATTATTTTACATTCCCACCAACATTTTTTTTTTCACCAAATCTAGGAAGTTTTTCAGTCATTATTGTATTTTTTTTAAATATTCTTTTAGTCTCCTTCTCTGCTTCTGGGACTCTGATGATGTGAATATTAAATCTTCTGCTGTTGTCTTCCACTGATCCCTGAGGTTTTGCTCATTTTTTTTTTTTCTATTTTCTTCTGTTTTTCGAATTGAGTTTAAGCTTACTGATTTTTATCCTCTGTTATCTCCACCTTGCTACTGAGACCCTTTAGAGTTTTTCATTTTATTTATTGTATTTTTCAGTTATGCAATTTTCATTTGTTGTTTTGTTTTTGTTTTTTTTTAATGTTTGTTTATTTTTGAGAGAGAGACAGACGGAGTGTGAGCAGGGGAGGGGCAGAGAGAGAGAGGGAGACACAGAATCAGAAGCAGGATGCAGGTTCCGAGCTGTCAGCACAGAGCCCGACACGGGTCTGGAACTCACTAACTGTGAGATCATGTCCTGAGCTGAAGTAGGACACTTGCCGTCTGAGCCACCCAGGTACCCCATTCATTTGTTTTTTATCACTCATATGTATTTGCTGAGATTTTCTAGGTTTATTTGTTTTTAAAAATTTTAATTGATTGTTGAGGCATTTTTAGGATAGGTAAAACCCTTGTTAAATAGTTCTAACATCTAATTCATCTCAGTTGATTGTCTTTTTTCATTCTAGTTGTGATCTGTTTTTGGTTGTTTTGTTTTGTTTTGTTCTGTTTTGTTTGAATTTTGGTTTTGGGCATGACAGGTGGTTTTCAACTGTATCATAGACATTATGGTTATGATATGATGTTTGGAGACCTTCAATCTTATCTAATCCTTCCATTTTAGTTGGTACTTGCTCAGTGTAGATTTAATGTCTGGGTTCTGGTCTACTTTGGTGGCTTTAGTTCCCATGACAGTTTAGTTTTCAAAGCTCTTGCAATGGTATTTCAGTGTGCTTCATTCTTAGGTACTCCTGGGCATCCCCTTCAGTCCCTGCTGGTGGCATCTCTGGGGTGAATGGTGCTGCGTGTCATTTGGCCACCTTTTGCTGTGATGGGTGGGACTTGGGCCTGGGTCTCCTTATATTACTGGGAGACTCAGGAGCAGCTTACGCTGGCCTTGGGGGCAGCTGTGGCCACCCACTAGTGTCCCAGTAGTGAACCCAGGACCAGGAGTGCCTGAGGCTTCACTGTTGCCACTGCTGCTGGTGGAGAAGGCTGCAGATAGGACCTGCATTGCAAAGCAGGGGTTTGGGCTCACCGTGGGTCTGTCCTGGGCTCCCTTGTACTGGTTCTTTGGTCAGGGTGGTATATGTGTATGAGTATTTGTGTATGTGTACATATGTTGGGGATTCCTGGTTATAGGTTTACTGGCATCCTTTCTGCCAGCATATGGTTGATTAAAATAAAACCCAGAATCTGGACACATTATTATTCCTCAAGTCTTGAGGTTCCTAGCCAGTCTTTCCTCTTTCCTGCTTTCAGAGTCATTTTATCATTGTCTGATGGGTATTTTTCAGGGTATTTGGCTGTATTTAGAAGGTAGAAAGGGAAAAGTGAGTCTGTGCTGTCTCATTCCAGAACCAGAACTATTTATTCATTTTTTATTGTAAATGTATGACTCCATTGTGGTGGTGATGACCATAGAGGAGGTAGGGAAGTGGTTACCCACAGACTGGAAGTTCTCATTCAGTGATTTTGCATGTTTTTAAACTTTATGTAAATGAGATCATACTTTATACATTTGTCTTTGAAAATTGAGATTTTTGTTCAACTGTCTATGAGATTCGTCTATTTAGGTGCATAGTTCAAATTCATTCATTTTCATGACTGTCTAGTATATCTCAAATTATTCACTCATTAATATTAGTGAATATTTAGGTTTTTAATCCATCTTTTTTTTAAATGCCACAGAGTAATTTATTTTATACCTGTATCACTATATTTTACTCTGCATCTGATAGTAAATGAGTAATGAAATATACTTAACTCAAAAACAAAACAAAACAAAACCAAAGCTATGTAGATATCAATAAAATAAAAAGAAGAAACAACAGAATAATCAGCAAAACCGAGTTTTTCTTTAAAAATATTAGTAGGCTAGAAAACCTTCTAGGTAAGATGATCAATTAAAAGAGAATATGCAGGGGTGTTTGGGTGGCTCAGTTGGTTAAGCACCTGACTCTTGATTTCGGCTTTCATCATGATCTCAAGGTTTGTGAGATGGGGTTCCGGGTCCAACTGGGGCTCTGCCCCTGACAGTGCACAGCCTGCTTGGGATTCTCTCTCTCCCTCTCTTTCTCCCTCTCTTTCTCCCCCTCCCCCACATGTGCATGCTCCCGTGCTTGCTGTCTCTCTCTCAAAATAAATAAATACACTTAAAAAAAAGTAGAATATGAAAGTAATCAAAATGCAAAGGATATATGGGAATAAGCTATCGACACAAGTGATATAATTATCAATAACTATATATTCATTAAATTAATAATTTGAAGATTTGTTTATCTATGTAAATAGATAAAAATGTAAAAGGCCAAACTTAGGGTAAGAAAAATAACCAAAAATGTAAATAAATAATCAATTAAAAAATTGAAACAATATTCAAAGACCTTCCCCCTTCAAAAAGTCCTGACATGTTTGGGCTTAATAGGTACATTTTATCAAACTTTCAAAGAATAGACATTCCAGCTTTTAAATTGCCACATAAAATAATAAATGTGGAAGAACTACCTAACAAATTTTGTGAAGTTACTCTAATCTCGGTTGCAAAGCTAGGTAAGAGAATAAATAAGATAAAATTATTAATTCATTTAGCTTATGAATATAGTTGCAAAACACCAAAGATATTAGCTAACCAAATTAAACATATATTTAAATATATATATATACATGACCATCAAATAGGGTTTAATATGGAGTTAAGGATGGTTCAAAATCAGAAAATTCTGGCAATGTAATTTATCGCATTAATGGAAACAAATTGAAAAAAAAAATCATTAAATAGAAGCATCACATAATGTTCAATAATTCTTTGTTACAAAAATAAGCAGAATACTGGGTTTTGAAGGTAACTTATTAACTTGAAGATATATGTGAAAAATTATTAAAAACACAGTCTTTAGTGGAGAAACCTATTCATATTCCCATCAAGACGAAGAATAAGGGGGCGCCTGGGTGGCGCAGTCGGTTAAGCGTCCGACTTCAGCCAGGTCACGATCTCGCGGTCCCTGAGTTCGAGCCCCGCGTCAGGCTCTGGGCTGATGGCTCGGAGCCTGGAGCCTGTTTCCGATTCTGTGTCTCCCTCTCTCTCTGCCCCTCCCCCGTTCATGCTCTGTCTCTCTCTGTCCCAAAAATAAATAAAATAAAAAAAAAACACGTTGAAAAAAAAAAAAAGACGAAGAATAAGACAAAATGCCAATTTTTACTCCTACTGATTTAATATTATTAGACTTTCTGGACAATGTGATAAGGGGGAAAAAAGCATGGCAACTGTTAAGGATTAAATAAATGAAATGAAAGTATCATTGTTGGTAGGTGATATCCTCTAAATAATACATAAAAACACATTGTGAAAAACTGCCAGTACTGATAAGAATCTAAAAAAGTAGCTTAAGGACTTCTGGTTTTCAACTTAAAAAATTAAACTTAAGGACTTCTGGTTTTCAGTTTCATCTAAGGAGCTTGGAAGTTGTCACCCTGTCCTAACAGCAAGGAAAAAGCTGAACAGACTGAGAAATTAATAACTCTTCTTGAATCCATAAGAGAAGTGAGAACACAGAGCAAATCACTCCTTTAAGATTGGAGAGATAGGCAGGTAAAAAAAAAAAAAAAAAACAGGAGTCATAGCTTACCAAAGCACAGACTCACAAGCAGAAAGCATGGAGACACGCACACAAGAGTAGGAAAACCTGAACTAATTAATTGATAAATTGGTGGAGGCTGAGTGTGGATGACTTAGAGAAGTTAAAAAAAAAAAAAATCCAGGTGGATGCCCCGCCTCCCCCTTCTGCCGCCACAATCACAGGGGAGCCTGCCCAATTTTGTGAGATTTACCTCTAGAAACTCAACTAGTCTCTCACAGTAAATACTGGATAAAAATCCCCTTGAGCTACTACTGGAATGAGAGGGTTGGGGGGGGGGGGAGCAAAAACAAAAACACAACATTTTGAAATACACCAGAGCATAAGAGAGCATAAGGCCTGCCTTCAAGGGAAATTACTTAACCAGAGCCTAACCTGTTGGGTGGTATTAGAGCCTACTGACTTGGGAGAAGTACCCAATTCCAGTTTACCCTAGGCATTCTCTTCCATCTAATATTCAAAAAGGTCCATTAGGTGGACAATCAGCCATAATCTTTGCAGAAGAAGCTGCGACAGGTGGAGTCTGGATTTCAGTGGGATGAATTGAATGGCGGAAGATGGCGGGGGAGCGGAGGGAGGGGGGCGCCTGGGTGGCTCAGTCGGTTCAGTGTCTGACTTCGCTCAGGTCATGATATCGCGGTGTGTGAGTTCGAGCCCCGCGTTGGGCTCTGTGCTGACAGCTCAGAGCCTGGAGCCTGCTTCGGATTCTGTGTCTTCCTCTTTCTCTGTCCCTCCCCTGCTCATGCTCTGTCTCTCCCTCTCAAAAATAAATAAAAACATTAAAAAAAAAAAATGAATGGCGGAAGGTGGGGTGATGGCAGCAGCAAGTTTAGACCACAACCAAGACGTTTAAGAGAGAGAAGGCAAAGAGCAAATAGTAATAAGCAAGTATTGAGATCAAGGAAACAATTTTCTCCCTTCCTCTTCATCACTTTCCCTCTCTTACCCCAATTCTGGTATAATTGTGAATTCTGTAAAATTGAAATCTACTCAACATTTCTGTCTTTATGTAAGAATTTTTTTTTTTAATTTTTCAGATGAGAGAGACTTGGGTGAATTAATAGGCTGAAGATAGGAGATTGATAGGCAGAAGATAAAAGAGGGAGAAAATTGGTTTAGTGAGGCTGTAACTCAAGAATGAAGAAACGGAAGGAGAATTAAGATCCAAGGTTAGATCTGACCAAGAGCAGGATTGTCATCAACTGAAACATGATAAGAAAGGATAAAGTGGGAGAGGCAGAGGAAAAGAATATTTGTGTGTGGTAGGGATGGAAGTTGAAGGAATTCGCAGGGTAGAATTGCCTTTATTTCTCTGTGAATCTTGAGAGGCAAAATTATCTATTGACGGTAAGGTGTCAGGTTAGGAGCTGACAAAAATAAAAGTCTGAAATTGGAAAGAAAATGGCATTTCCCTCTTTATTGGAATGGAACCATCTTCAGGATGCTTAGTATATGGCACATCTCAACCACCTGAACTGCCTGCTCTGTTGTAAATCTTTTCTTACAAGTAGAAAGCCATGGCAAGCAACCTGTCACAGAGTTCCGACTGCGTGCTAAATGCGTGTTTTTCTTTAAAACCTTCTCAACGATCACTAAACAGATGGCCTTCCACAGTTAACTTCACCAGAACATCTTGTCAGGCCAAGCCTGTTTAGCTTTGAAGATGGCATTAGTTTCCACTGGCCTGACTGTATTACACTGCAGGGCTGTTTACCTACTAATTATTTACACAAGCCTAATAGTTTTTATAAAAGCGAAGTTCAGGAAAAGATATGACTGTCATTTTCTTTTCTTTTTTTTCTAATATATTGCTTTCTTAAAAAGTTTCATTCTACAATATAAGTCTAATCATTCCTTTGTTTAAAATAGGTCATAGGCCCCATATTCTAAATTAGAATAAAACTATTATTTTCTTTTTGTTTTTAATATTTATTTATTTTGAGAGAGAGAGAGTGAGTGTGTGAGTGGGGAAGGGGCAGGGAGAGAGGGAGAGAGAGAATCCCAAGAAGGCTTGGTGCTATCCGTGCAGAGCCCAGTGCGGGGCTCAAACTCACAAACCATGAGATCATGACCTGAGCTGAAACCAGGAGTCTGGATCTTAACCCACTGAGCCACCCAGGTGCCCCCGAAGTATTATTTCAACTGTAGCTCTCAAGTGTGACTCCGTGACTTGGACCCATCAGTCTCATCGCTTGTTCCCCCCACAGCCACATCCTATGATGGAGAGTCTTTTTCCTGGTTTTCTCTCTGAGCCTTCACACAGGCTCTTCTCTATAAGTGCATCATGCATTTCCTTGTACTATCTCGTGTAATATATACTCAGGCTTCATGTCTCAGCTTAGATATCACTCCTTCCGAGAATGTTCTCTAACCTTCCAGGGGTTAAATACCCCTACCATGTGCTCCTCTGTTTCTGCTTTACAATTGACTTGTTATCTTTTCATCTCCATCTGTATTTTTAGCCAGGTAAGGTCAGATACCATATCTGAAAGTATGCTTTTCTTTTTATGGTACCTTATCTATAGTTCCTGACACATAGTAGGAACTCAGAAAACATTTGTTAGATTAAACCATGGTTTTACTATTTTATGACTTTGAGAAGAGAATGTATAAAAACAGCAAGATTGGAGTTTGGAGAAATGATCCAATTCCTGGTGACACATTTTACTAGCTATAGGACTTTGTAACATTATTTAAACTTATTTGATCATTATTTTTCTTAATTGTAAAATGGAGTTAAGTCTATCTACCTACCTCCTTGTAAGAAGTAAATAAAACAGTGTACAATTAGCACAATGAATAGCACAAAAAAAAAGGGTAACCTAAAGAATGGATCTATCTTGCACTACTTTTTTTGCTTAAAACACCAATACCAACGTTCTCTAATTGTTTCCCTCCTTTTCTTTTCCTTCTACTCATTGTATCAGGATGGCAGCAGGAAGTACATTTGAAAAGAGCTATTTATACAGTAGTTGAGATACCAATAGCAACTGAAAATAGCTCACATTTATTAAGCAATTACTCTGTGTCTGGCATTGAGCTAACTAGTTTATATGTACAATATTCCTAGCACTTATTTTTATCGTTCTATTCATGATATTCAGTGTCACAGAGGATGAATTCGCTTGCTCTTCCTGCAGTCTGTGGTGACAGTGGAAGACAAGACAGAATCCCAATTATCTTGATAGTTCAGGTGGACGCAGTGTATGCCTAATTTCTTTTCTGTTCTCTCACCTTTTCACAGCAATAGCGCAGTAGGAAGAGAGGAGATACATGAGAGGAAATAGACTCCGAGTTGCTCCTCTCCTGAAGCTTCTGTCCACAAAATTTGCCTCTCTACAGCTACACAGATGTGTCCCTTTCTTTTCAAATGGTCACTGATTTCTGGGCCATCCTCTTCTTCGAACTCCAGTAAACGTCCTGCACACTTAATGTCACTGAAACTTCACGTTGTTAGTGGTGTTTGTGGTGGCAGCATGTGTGTGTATTTTATATAATCGCCTTCTTATGGCCATATTCTTCTGTTTCCCCTGTGGGTTTTTCAGCTTCTTAAAGGCAGGAACTGGTTCTTAGTTTCCTTAAAACCCCCAGAACCTGCACTACCAGCCATATGGTAAGCTCCCCAAATTCTTGTTGAGTGAATACATTTTAAATAAATCACACCCCCAGACCTGACACATGTACATACACACACCCACGACAAATATTTGCTAGGTAATTGATTCGGCTGTCACAATTGTGTTAAGATGTGTACTGAAAGGGTATGTTTATCTTGCAGAGATTGATTTGGGCTAAGTAAAAGATACTGTATGAGCAGTGCTGGCCGCCATAGAAAGTTGGGGCTCTGGGAAAGAACAATGGGGAGAAGGGTGTGCAAAATGAATAGGTTGTGCTTCTCTGTTAAAAGTAGGAATGATGAGAAAAGAACTAAGTGTGCTAACATGACCTTGGACATTATTCTGGACTCTGAGCTAACCTTATTCTGCCACCTCAGTCAAAATAATTTTCTCAATTAAGGTCTGTGTTCTCATCTGTCAAATAAACGTGCTAAAAATGACCTTCACAGGATAGTCCTCAGGAAAAGCTAATAAATGATTGCAAAAATCTGAGAGAAGGAAAAGCACTGTGTAAATCTTGAATAATAAATCAGGACCTTTCTGTACGAAGTCAAACTAGGAGGCATTTAATTTGGAGTCTTCCAGCGTTTGGCTATCTGCTGAAGGAAAAAGGATGACAATAAATGTATATATAAAAGAAGAGCTGACAGTTGAAAAACTAAAATGAAAAGTAACGACATAAACGATGTTAGGAGATGCCTTCAAGGAGACGAGTTCTCAGAAAGTTGAGATCTCAATTTAGAACATTTCTTTCTCTCTAATTGTTGTTCTGTGTGCTGCTGCAATATGATGAAATGGCCATAAACTTAGTGTGATAGGCTTGCAGAATAATTTAATTATAATTTAACATTTACTTTTATGCTATGCAATTACTTACATTGCTTTTTGCTGAAGACAATACATTTAAGCAGCTGCACACAATGAAAAAATAGCTGACAGGGTCAATTCTAAAGTTATACTAAGGTTTAGTTACATTCCTTTTTCACCCAGTGGACTTAACAAATTAGGCAGCATGAGACTGGTTGAAAGAAAATCAGACAAGTAATCAGGAATCCTTGATTCTCCTCTAAACTTTTGTAAGATCTAGCTCTATGAATTTTATAGGTTCCTTAACTTTTAGTGGGTAAGTGACCATTTTCTTACGATAAACATTGTCACGGGATGGTCAATATTTCTTTCATTCACTAACACTCTGTGAGAATGATACCAATGTTGCTTACAGAATCAAAGAAAGGCTGTGCCATTTCTGAGACTAAATTGATCCCCAAAGCCAAAGTCATTGACACGTGCTGGGTATCTATGCTACAGTATTGTGCAAGACTGATTCATGATGTTAGGCTTTCATTCTCTACTCTAGATTCCTTTATAGTTTTCCTCTTCCTGAAAGTTTACATAAGTAATTTTCACATGACCAGTTTAGTGCAAAATATTTGTTGCCTGGGTTTCATAAATTGGCTTTATGAAAATATCACTTAAAATATTTTTGTGTTAAGTACCATTTCCCGTTCTCTCTTTGTAACTTGAATGTTAAACAATCTATGTTAATTTTTAGATTAACAGTGTTACCTTTTACTCCCAACACATTCATTTGACTTCTATAGTTTAGAATTTGGGGTGATTCTTATAGTAAACAGGCTCTGTTAGAATTAGAAGTCCCAAGTTAAGGGCATAACTTAGAGGCCTATAGTTTGGAAAGGGTGCAGGTAACACAGAAATTATTTTATATATAAATATATATCTTATTTTAATTATTTAGTATATATATTTTAGTCTATTTATATATTAAAAACAGATATGTATTTAAACAATTTTATTGAGATATAATCAACATAAAAAATTCACCCATTTAAAATACACAATTCAGTGTTTGAAAATTCACATGGTTGAGCAGCCATCACTACGGTCTAATTTCAGAACATTTTTACCCCCATATCATCTATCTTAAGTAATCTATCTCTATCTCCCCTCACCCCTCCTATCTCCACTTGCAAACAACCACTAATTTACTTTCCACCTCTATGGATTTAATTATTCTGGATATATCAAAGAAATCAAATCACATAATATATGTATTTTGTGATTTGATTCTTTTACTTAGAAAAATACTTTCAAGGCTCACCAGTGTGTGGTAGCATGTATCAGTCCTTCATTTTATTTCTAAATATACATTCTGTGGATAAACCACCTTTTATTTGTATATTCATCAGTTGCTTAACATTTTGGTGGTTATTAATTCTTCTTTAATGCTAGGAAAACTGCTGGGAACATTTGTTTCCTGTTCTGGGAACAGGAAAACTGCTACAAACATTTGTTTGTAATTTTTTGTATGGACATACATTTTTAAGTTTATTTATTTGAGAGAGAGAGAGAGCTCACACAGGGGAGAGAGAGAGAGAGAGAGAGAGAGAGAGAGAGAGAGAGAGAATCTCAAGTAGGTGCTTGGAACTGTCAGGGAGGAGGCTGATATGGCATGAGATCATAACCTGGGCCAAAATCAAGTCAGACACTTAACTGACTGAGCCACGCAGGCACCTACTTATGGACATATGTTTTCATTTCTCTTGGGTGTATATCTGACAGTAAAATCACCGTATCATATTGGTAACTAACATTTTGAAGAACAGTCACCTGTTTTTCAAAAATATTGCACAATTTTACATTCCCACTAACAGTCCATGAGGGTTTCAATTTGTCCGCACTCTCACCAACACTTGTTATTATATTTTTGATTATAGACATTCAGTGTGTACAAAGTGATATTTCCTCATGGCTTTGATTTGCTTTTCCCTAGTGACTAATGATATTGAACATCTTTTCATGCACTTGTTGGTCGTTTGTATATCTTCTTTAGAGAAATATCTATTCAAGTCCTTTGCCCATTTTTTAATTAGGGCAAAGCGTTATCTTTTTATTACTTAGAACTTTTTTATTATTTAGAATATATAAAGAACTTTTACAATTAAAGGTTCTTCATACATTACATTTGTTATCTTCCAGTTTTAATGATAATCATCCTGGTAGATTTGATGTGATGTCGAGCACCTTTTCGTGTGTTTATTTCACCATTTGTATATCTTTGGAGAAATGTCTGTTCAAGGCTTTTGCCGATTTTTGGATTAGGTTGTTTGGTTTTTTATTATTGAGTTTTAGGAGTTCTTATATATTTTACATATTAAATCACTATCACTATGATTTGCAAAGAAGTTTCTCTCATTTTGTAAGTTGTATTTTCATTTACTTAATAATGCCCTTTGATGAACAAATGTTTTTAATTTTAGTGAAATCCAACTTACTTATTTTGTCTTTTATTACTTGTACTTTTAGTATCATATATCTAAGAATTCTTGTCAAATCCAAGTTTATGAAGATTTACCCACAAGTTTTATTCTAAGAGTTTTATGGTTTTAGCTTTTATATTTAGCTTGTTGGTTTATTTATTTATTTTTTTGAATGTTTTAAATGTTTTTATTTATTTTTGAGACAGAGAAAGACAGAGCATGAGCAGGGGAGGGGCAGAGAAAGAGGGAGACACAGAAACCAAAGCAGGCTCCAGGCTCTGAGCTGTCAGCACAGAGCCTGACACAGGGCTTGAACCTGCGGAGTGTGAGACCATGACCTGAGCTGAAGTCGGACACTTAACCAACTGAGCCACCCAGGCACCCCAACTTATTTTAACTTTATTAACTTTAACTTTATTATTTTATTAACTTTAACTTTAATTTTATTAACTTTAACTTTATTAACTTATATTAACTTTATTTTAAGTTAATTTTCATATGTGTTGTGGGGAAGGGGTCCAACATCATCCTTTTACATGTAGAAATCCAGTTGTTTCAGTATAAACTGTTGAAGAGATTTGTTTTTTCCTATTGAATGGACTTAGTGCTTTTGTCAAAATCAGTTCGTCATAGAGGTTTGGATTTATTTCTGGACTCATAATTTTATTCCATTGATACAGTACCACCCTCTTTTGAATACTGTATTTTAGTAGTTTGGACCACTTGCATTTCATGTCAACTTTAGGTTCAGTTTTTCTATTTTTGCAAAAAAGGCGATTGGAATTTAATAGGAATTGCGTTAAAACTGTAGATTGTTTTGTGTAGTATTGAAATTTTAACAATATTAAATGTTCCTATCTGTGAACTTGGGATGTATTGCCATTTACTTAATTCTTTCAGCAATATTTATAGTTTGTGGTGTACAAGATTTTCACCTCTTTGGTTAAATTTATTCCTACGTATTTTATTCTTTTAGATATTTTTGTAAATGGAATTGCTTTCTTAATTTACTTTCCAATTGGTCAGTGGTAGTGTGTAGAAATACAACTGATTTTTGTGTGTTGACTTTATATTCTGAAACTGAAAAAATCATTTATTATCCTAGTAGTTCTAGGGCCTTTGGGATTTTCCATGCATGGGATTATTTCATCTGTGAATAGAAATAATTCTATTTATCGTCTAATTGGTCTGGCTAGACCTTCCAGTACAATGTTGAATAACAGTGGTAAAAGCAGGCATCTATTTCTTGTTCTTGATCTTAAGGTGGAAGCTTTCAGTCTTTCACCATTGAGTATGATGTAAGCTGTGAGTTTTTCATAAAAGCTCTTTCTCATGTTGAAGAACTTCCCTTCTATTTCTAGTAATGTTATAATATTTACTTTCGACAACCACATATTTTAAAGAACTTAAGGGAAGAAAAATAGGCAATTATATTTACACTGATATTCACCATTTCTGTTGTTCTTCCTTCATTTCTAGTTACCACTGTCCCCCTATTATCATGTCCCTTGTGTCCGAAGATTTTCCTTTAGAATAGATGTGCTGGTAATAAATTCTGTTACATTTCCTTTGCCTCAGAATGAGCTTATCTTACTTTCATTCCTGAATGATATTTTTTTTCTGTATATTAGATTCTGGTTTGACAGTTCTTCACTCTCAGCACTTTAAAAATGTTGTTCTAGTACCAGTGGTTTCTGATGAGAAATCCATTATCATTTAGACTGTGGTCTCCTATAGATAATATATCATCCATTTCTGTTTGCTTTTAAGATTTTTTTTAATCTATAATTTCCAAAAAGTTGACAATGATATTTCTAGGCATGGATTTCTTTGTGTTTATTCTATTTAGGATTAGCTGAGCTTCTTGAATCTGGATGTTTATGTATTTTTTTAATGTTTTTTAATGTTTTTATTTATTTTTGAGACAGAGAGAGACAGAGCATGATCGGGGAGGGGCAGAGAGAGAGGGAGACACAGAATCAGAAGCAGGCTCCAGGCTCTCAGCCATCAGCCCAGAGCCCGATGCGGGGCTCGAACTCACGGACCATGAGATCGTGACCTGAGCTGAAGTCGGACGCTTACCTGACTGAGCCACCCAGGCGCCCCTGGATGTTTATGTATTTAACCAATTTGTTAAGTTTCCAGCCATTATTTCTTCAAAAATTTTCAAACACATTGTTTTATCCTTTTATCTGGATCCCTGATCATGCAAATATTAGACCTGTTAATGTTGTCTGATGGATCCATGAAGTTCTGTTTAATTTTTTTAGTCTTTTCTTCTTCTTGTGCTGATTGGATAATTACTATTGAACTAGCTTCAGTTTACTGACTCTTTCCTCTGTCTTCTCTATTTGGTTATTTCGTCCTTCTGGGGAATTTTTGTTTGTTTGTTTTAGTTATTGTGCATTTTAGCTTTAAAGTTTTTATTTTGCTCTTTTTTATATCATTTATTTCTTTGCCAATAGTTTCTCTATTTCCATTCTTTTAAAAAGTGTTCACCTTTACTTTTGGAAGTTTGATTATAAAAATAATTTTGTCATGGGGCGCCTGGGTGGCTCAGTCGGTTGAGCGTCCGACTTCGCTCGGGTCACGATCTCACCGTCCGTGAGTTCGAGCCCCGCATCAGGCTCTGTGCTGACAGCTCAGAGCCTGGAGCCTGCTTCTGATTCTGTGTCTCCCTCTCTCTCTGGCCCTCCCGCCGTTCATGCTCTGTCTCTCTCTGTCTCAAAAATAAATAAAAATGTTTAAAAAAAAATTTTAAAAAAAAATAATAATTTTGTCAGGTAGTTCATTCAATATCTGCATCATCTCAGAATTGACATCTGTTGCTTTTCTCTTCTTTTTAGGTTATTGATTTTTTTCCCCTGTATTTTCGTATGCTGACTAATTTTGGATTGTATCCTGGACATTTGGTATATTGTTTCCTGAAATTCTGAGTCCTGTTTAATGCTTAGAGATTGTCAATTTTGTGTGGGGGTGTGGGGATGTGGGTGTGGTGTGTTTTATCAGTTAACAGACCTGGCTAGGTGTAGGCTGGAAGTTCTAAACTACCTTCTGTGGGTTATGGTTCTAAGTTGGTTCACTTTTAAAGGAGTTTGTAGTGTTAACTGGCATCCAGAGGCCACTTTGAGACCTTCAGGATAATAGTTCCATTCTCAGAGCCTTTGGTGTGCTGTTTAGGATCACATTCATGAATCTGTAGCTTAGGTTATACAGAATTTTATGGGACCACTTTCTTAAATTCCTTCTTCTTTGCAGTCTCCTTGACACTTTCTGGCTCTCAGAGGCATCTACTCTTTTCTTTGGTCTAGAAAGTTAGGGCTCTAGTTTCCTCACCTGGCTGTGTACTTCACACAAATCTGTCTGTCTCTGGGTTCAAGTAACAGGATGAGAGAGAGAGAGAGAATTGGGATACTCCTTCACATTCTCAGGACCACAGTTTGTCTTGTTAGAGGAAAGGGTTCTTTTCCCTCAGAGTTTGAGTCCCTGCCCAGCTGCTGCCCAGCCCTGCCACCACTGCCATGGGTTTGCCTGGGACTAGAATGGAGAAAGTGACAGGGGAGTGAATTTTCCCACTCTCTCTGACCTGGGGGATCTCTTCCCTGATGTTCAGACCAGAAACAAAGGTCTTCTCTTGGAACCCTTTCTGCCTACAACCAAAGTTTAATTCTGGCCTTTGGATTGTTTTTCAGCCCAATCTGGGGGGGTACTAGAGGGGAAAAATACAAGAAATTCACTCGTATATTGGCCTTACTTTGAGTTCTGGTTTCCTTTACCAATCTATCTGCTACCAGGTAACTTTTCAGAGTCTTAAGATAGCTGCTCAATGCATCTGTCTAGGTTTTTAGTTGTATTCAGTAAGAGAGACAGGATGAAGTATGTTTGCTTTTATCTGAACTGGCACCAGAACCTTAAATGCATATTGAAAAGATTATATTAAAGTAGATTATTCCTTATTTCTGTCCGTCTCATTTACTTGTTTTCCCTCCATGTATTTTTAGGTTTATATTTTCAAAACCACTCTAGGCAAATGGCACAAATTCTTTTTGGAAAATGAACAAACAAACAAACAAACAAAAAACTATAGAACAACATTTCAGACCCTCTATTGGTATTTAGACCCATGTTTTTATTACCTTATCACCAAGGATTACTTCCTGACATTATTCCACTAATTTTAAGTTCATTTTCTTTAGTTTAGCTGTGGCAAATCATATCATTTTCTATGTAAGAAGTTGTTAGGTAAATACTTAGAGGAATTTTGAATTTTAATTGTATCTATTCAAATAAAAGTTCTTATAGGTACATATGCATATTTAAGAATAATGACACAGTAACAAGAAAATTTCAGTCAGTCTGCCTTTAAAGGAGCAGAGGAGATCTCCACCTGTCGGATATAAATACACAATTCAGAGAGTTTGCTGAATATATGCTTCAAAATGAGATACAGATGTAGAATGCTGATTTTTAGGCAAATTCTTACTTCTTATTGACTTGACATATAACCTAGAAAGGATTTTCTCTCTAATTTTATGGTCATCACAGCGCATTATATAATTTTCACTGAATAATTACAGGTGTACTAAATATTTTGTGGTGCTTAGTAAGAAGAAGAATCCAAGTCCAGGTTCAAGTGGTCGAGTAAGCGAAGACCACTTGAGTGGGAATAGAAGTGCTGGATGTGACCCCAGCATTGAAAAGAATTCCACGTGCCTGACCTTGTGGGAATTTAAGGAACAAAACTGATTTATAACTAAGCTAGTAAGGGTAGAGGTAAAGATTTTTCAGAATCCATAGTGAAAAGAACAAAGAAGTGTTATGTTTCCCTAAGGTGTATCTTTTTGTGGTAGACTATAACAAAGCAATAAAGGAATCGGCAATACTTGCATACCCAGTGGACTATTTAAATATTACTGTGACTGAGAACAAAAGACTTCAAAATTTCCCTAGCTCTCTTGTTTAAATCTATATGGGAATACAGATTTAGAGCTAAATGGAGCACAATCACACAGGGAGCCTCTGGAGGCTACAAGGACTATGAATATTGATGGCAATTCACTTCTGTGTTGTGCTCTGAACAAATGACAACAGAGTAGTAAACAACTATTTCCTTGGAGATGCAAATAGATTCCATAGGCTGTGAACTGAGAATCTTTCCCACTCAGATCTTATTCAAAGCAGTGTATTTAGAAGGGTACACATACCCTAACAATTAGACTGGGTTTGGCAAACTAGAGACAAAGAAACAGAATTAGTTCCAACTCATTATAACTGTAAACAAGACTTTTTTTCCCCTCTCTTGCTCACCAAGTAGGCTAGAGATGACATTATTTTTATTTCACATAACACACACTTTTAGAAATAAATGAATTCATTCTAGGAAGTTGCCTTTAAGTATTTAACAAGATTTTGCTGGATCTGAATTCTGCCAGTGCTACCTTTCAGAGGTATAGTATTTTCTGGAAGATTTTTCCTAATATCATTTTTACTCACTGAAAAGCTCTATTTTCCAAATAGGAGAATTTCTCTCTGGAGTCTGCAGAGGTTCATAGGTGACCTTCCACATGACAAAATGCCACCAGGACCTAAGGGGAAGGTAAAACATTAGAATAGCTGACGTAAAATCTGAAAATCATGTTCTGAAGAGAAAAATAGAATCCTTTCTCTTGGAGGAGAGAAGCAGCTGGCACTGTTGGATTGAAATTTAGAAAAGGAAAATATACTCAACCCAAAGACAGATGAGCAAATTGTCAGAAATAGTGGGGTTGAATGGTAAAACTGTCCTCATAGAATTTAGCATGTTTATAAATATATTTTAAAGCATTAGCATTAAGAACAACAGTTTTTTAAAGGCAGGTAAATTTAGATTATTTATAAAAACAAACAAAAGAAGTACATTTGTGTATTGTTTTTTTATTTCTATAAGGAAAAATAGTCACTAAATTGAATTTGGAATCCCATTGAATTTTCTGAGAACAAGGGACATGTTATTCTTCTTTGTGTTTCTGGGACCCAAGTTGAACTCTAAATACAGAGATAAACCAAAAGCCTGTCTACATAGTGAGTGCTAAGATACCAATCTATAGGGCTGCTCAGATATCACTAGAAATGCTGTAGGATGGTGGGGGGTGGGGAAGTATTTTCCTGGCTTCCTCTTAGGAAGACCGTTGCATTCTGTTAGGAGGGATTCTTTGACATGTCCTTGTGTTTGGCAAGCTAGACCTTAATGAGTATGCTCAAGCAACAATAGATGACTAATAAATTGCCTTCTAAGGAGCATGATTTTTTTTCAGTCATAGGGCTTTGGAGTTCTCTAGTGCAAAGTACAAGTCCGTCAAAGAGCAGAGAGACAGAAGAGCAAAAAGCAAGATGAGAGAGGAGTTAGTTTTCCTTTGGTCTTTCTGACAAGAGACCCTCAGTGTCTTTTCTAAATAAATACTTAAAGCATTTACACAATTATTAAAAAGAGGCAGCAAATCGTTAGCCTTCTTGGGGTACCCACATGACAGAGTCTGGATCTGCTTATACATCTCACCATCCTTAGAGGTGCTGTATTCATGCTGAATGCTATTTGGTTCCTTTCCTGTTAGAGGATATTTCTGCTAACAGGAAGTAGGAAAAGTCAGTCTGAGGATTAGGGACTAGATCTTGCGGATTCTGTTAGAGGCTGTCAATCATGTCAACCTTTCTTGAAACATTACTCTCTACTTTTGCACCATAAACTGGGCTGTCTCCGCTGCCCAAGCTTCCCCATTCCTGTGCTTCTAGTAGATTTTCCATGCAGAGCTGCTGTCAAATATGCACACGCTCTCACATCTCACATTTTAAGAGTCTTTCCAAGATGTAGCTGAGTCCTGATGAGCTGAGGGTGTAGGTCAGTTCTTATCTTGACACATTTGCAGCAAGCTGATCCAACCCTGGCCCTATTTTCTCCAACCATCATTAAAGATGTTAAGTCCCTGGGATCATCTATTTTCTCTTTAGGTTTCTCAGCACACTACCGCTCTGTCTGGTCAACTCCAAAATTTTCCAATGTGCTGTCTGAGAAACTTCTGTTCTTTGATTATTAGACTCCCATTCATCCTTAAGCACCTCACTGATCCTTCCTAACAATGTCTGCCTTTTAGTGAGCTCTGGCTCTCGTGGAAATCATATTGTAGCTTACCTCAGCTTGCAGTGGAAGGAAGGTTGTCATTCTCCCAAACCCTGTATGTATTTTGGTCTGGGTTTGGGTACATGGCCAGAGGCTGCTGGTTGTCCCTGGTTATTCATTCACCTTTCTTTTATTGTAATGGAAGTTCCAGTTTTTAGCTGAGTCATAGTCATCTCAAATAAGGATATTTTCCAGAATCCCTTACAATGGGGTGGCATGTGACTAAGTTCTGGTTAATGGGATATCATCAGGAGGAGTGTATAGACTTCCTCAAATGTCTTTAAAGGGAGGGGACAAATCTTTCTTTTCGTTCTTCCCTCCTATTAGATGAAGGGGATGTGATGCTGGAGCTGGAACAGCTGTGGCTTGTGGGATGTTGCCCACAAATGGCAGAACCACAGGAAGAAGTCTTGGTGTCTGATGTGTTGAGTATTCTAACTACATTAGACAAACTACATTGGCTTATTTTTGGATGCTATTTAAGAGGTAAATAAATCTATTAAATATATTAAAAAGATAAATAACAAACCTTCCCCCCCCCCCCCCCCACTTACTGCCAAACTTACTCGTAATGGAGATAGGACACTCCTCTTCAGTGCTGGCTCTACTCTGTTATTAAAGCCAGTCATCCTTTAAGATTCATGCCCTTTGCCTAAACCGTTTCCCACCACTCCCATTGTTGCCATCTCCTGACCTCACTCTCTTCCTCTTATCCCCTGAAGACCTCAGCAGCTAGTCTCAGGGGTTGTTTCCACTCCATATTCTAGAAGAGTGACTTCTTGCTCCCTGTGTAAAATACAGTCACCACATGGGCATCTTAGTTTCTGGTCCTTCTCAATTCCTCATTTATATCAATCAGGATAGGATATGTTATGTGCCAATAACAAACAACTCTCAAATCTCAATAGTTTACGGTAACAAGGGTTTATCTCGTATTCGTGTTGCAAGTCCATTATGTATCATCTTCACTCTAGTATCCCTGCTGGCTTAAAACCTCCTAACTTAGCCATTGCCCCTCTTATGGGAGAGGTAAAAAGACATGGTGATCCATGTGCTGGCTTTTACAGCATCTGCTCAAAAGTGACACCTGTCAATCACATTTGAAGTTCATTGGCTAAAGTAATTCACATGGCCAAATGTAGAATCAATAGAGTGAAAGGTGGACAAATATTTGGAAAAATAGTATACTATACCACACTAATGCCTATTGCTAAGGATATAACATATACAGTATTTATAGACCAATTGAAATATAAAATCTTTGTTTTCATTTAAAAATAATGTAATTTTTATTTTGAAGGAACAAAGATCATCTAATTCAATTTTTTATCCAATTCTGAAACAACTTTTTTTTTAATGTTTATTATTTGAGAAAGAGAGAGCAAGCAGGGGAAGGGGCAGAGAGAGAGGGAGACACAGAATCGGAAGCAGCGTCCAGGCTCTGAGCTGCCAGCACAGAGCCCGACGTGGGGCTTGAACCCACAGACCGCGAGATCATGACCTGAGCTGAAGTCAGCCACCTAACCCACTGAGCCACCCAGGCGCCCCATGAAATAACTTTTTATAGCATCCTGACAAAGGTTTGCTATTCTCCCTTTAAAAACTGCTTAGCAAGGAGCTTACTACCTTATAACAGAATTCACTGATATTTGGTTTTATAGAGATATAGTTATTTCAGTGGCACTTTGAAAGGATAGAGGTAAACATATGGGATCAAATCCCATCTTGGATCATAAAGTCCTATAAATTTTGAATCTCTGTTGATGTTAACACTTCTTTATAATAAATTGAGATTTGTCTTCTCGTAATGTCTGTCTTTTGGCTCTTAGCTGAGTTTGGAGATGATGAATATAGGGCTAGTAAAGAGAACTTGTCTGGAAAATTGAGCAGCACCTGTCCTCTCTGAAGGAGGTAATTTTTACTCAGCTCCAAACAACTGTATAATCAAGAAAATTGCTCTTTTATCCTGCCCGTAGATTCATTTACCCTCCGTTGTAGAAATGGATTTCAATTAAAAACAAAGCATATTAACACTAATAGGCAAACCACAAAATATCTGCATGTTATATCTGGCCTTAGGGTCTGTAGAATGTGACCTCTCTGTAAGACTGACTGACATAGCTTAAGAATAAAACCATTCCCCTCTGGACCTTTTATGTATCAGTAGCTCAGCTATGCCTTATAGTTCAAAAGCTGAAAGGAAACCACGTTTGGAAAACAGGAAAGCCAAGAACTGGCGAGTACCCTAAATTCTCTTAGTTGCCTTGCGATCTATGAGTTTCATAAAACTGGGGCCAGAGACAGCAAAACTGCATGTATGACATGGGAAATTCCATCCCAGCATGGCTGGGCATCACAAGAAAGGTAATTGATGTCTCTCATGTACATGGTTTCTATCTTTGTATGGCTGTAATCATTGATAGAACTTTTTTTTTTTTAATTTTCTTTTTTTAACGTTTTATTTATTTTTGAGACAGAGAGAGAGCATGAACGGGGAGGGGCAGAGAGAGAGGGAGACACAGAATCATGATAGAACTTCTTTTTTTTTCTCAACGTTTTTTTTTTTTTTTTTTTTTTTTTTATTTTTGGGACAGAGAGAGACAGAGCATGAACGGGGGAGGGGCAGAGAAAGAGGGAGACACAGAATCGGAAACAGGCTCCAGGCTCCGAGCCATCGGCCCAGAGCCCGACGCGGGGCTCGAACTCACAGACCGCAAGATCGTGACCTGGCTGAAGTCGGACGCTTAACCGACTGCGCCACCCAGGCGCCCCCATGATAGAACTTCTTAAAAAGGCAGAGGGAGTGCCTGGGTGGGTCAGTCAGTTAAGTGTCCTACTCTGGATTTTGGCTAAGGTCATGATCTTGTGGTTCATTGGATCAAGCCCCATGTTGGCTCTGCACTGACCGCATAGAGCCTGCTTGGGGGTTCTCCCTTTCCCTCTCTCTCTGCTCCTCCCTGTCCCTCTCTGTCTCTCTCTTAAAATAAATGAATAAAATTTAAAAGAATAAAATAAAAAGACAGAGAATCAGAAGCAGCATGAGTAGTGTGCAAGCCTGTGAGAACTCCCTTCTGGTAAGTACACTAATGATTCCTGTCTGTTTTTGGTCATTCAGGCACCCATGAATCACTGTTACCTCTGTTATCCTGCGTAGGTTTTTCTTATGTTTATAAAGATATCTTGAGATAGTATGACTTTTTTTTACTAAAATTCACTTATGTAATATTTCTTCTGTTTGCTTCCTTAAGAAAAACAATTTCCTGAAGAGTATACAGCTTTGTATTCAATGCTTCACTCTAGAATGATGCTATGAATCAATCTCTAAATTGGTAGTCAGCAATTTCTGGAATCTATTCTTTTTTCTCATGTTAAAAGTTAGAATATTTCTTTATTCTGTATTTCTGGGATTTGTCATATTTGTCACAATTCTTCAATAATTACTAACAGTTGGTCCTGTGATCATATCTGTAGATGTTGTTTCCTGGGGTGTAATTAGTCAGAATCCAGGATCTTGAAGTCATTTAAAATAGCTCAGTGGTCTTGTACTATTTTGATTTTTGTTTGTTTATTCACCAAATATTTATTTAAGCCCAACATGTTTGGGTTAGGACTTGGGGATGGAGCTATAATAACTAGATACAGATTTTGCTTTCTAAGACCTCAAGTATCATCATAGTAATAGTTAAAGGGATTGAGTGTTGCATTTCAGACATTTGCTTCCTAGATGCTCATTTTTTTTCCTCATAATATCATGGGGAAGAAGCCATTCATTTTATATACGAGAAAGCTGCTGAATAGAGGGTTCTGATGAGTTACTGAAGAGCTCACAACTCATAAGTAGAAGTATCAGTATTTAAATCAAAAGTTTATATACACACCAAGTTAAAACTCTGGTCCTATGCAACTTGAAATTCTGCCTCTCATTAATCCAGTTTACTGTGGTTGGTTTGGTTTTAAGGCCATTCTTAAGAGAGAATCCAGGAATGAAATAAGGTTCAGGGTAATACTTATTTTCTGTCTCCCACAGATGTTTCCTAATTCCATCAGTGGACATATAGGATTGTGCAAAACTAATAGAAGCATAATATTACAATACTGGAGAATGTCCTTCTCTTCATCCTTTTCCTAGCTTTAAACACTGTTGTAAATACCCTTTACATTGTTGTTTGTCCTAAAACGTGTTCACAACTATCCTTTCTATCCATTTCCAACATCTCTATCATGTTTTTTTTTCTTTTTCCTTTCTTTTTTTATGTGTTTCTTCTTTCATTTACCCATATATCCTTTACCTGGAATCATCAAAGACATCCCTGGGAGCGGTATTTTAAATGACGTTACACTATTGAAATAAGTCAGACAGAGAAAAGAAAAAACTGCATGATCTCACTAACATGTGGAATCTAAAAGAGTCAAATATATAGAGTCAGAGAGTGGAATGGTTACCAGGGATGGGGAGGTGGGACAAATGGAGAGATGTTGGTCAAGTGTACAAAGATGTAGTTATGAGGGATGAGTAAGTCTAGTCCTCTAAAGTACGGCATAATTAATAATCCTCTATTGAAGACTGAAAATCTGCTAAGGGAGTAGATTTCAGGTACTCTCTTCACACACAAAAGAAAGGTAACTTTGTGAAGAGATGATATGTAAAATGGCTTGACTCTAGTAATCATTTCACTATGCATATGTATATCAAATCATCATTTGCACACCTGAAATATGTACAACTTTTATTTTAAAATTTTTTTTTAAAGAATAAATGCGTTCTTCCCCCATGGTTTATTCTTCTTAGGATCATACACAGCTATTACATTTTCTCTTTAATGGAAATATCTTCCCTCCGAATATATTTGGTAATAGTAGTAATCCTTCCCATTCCCTAAATTTCTGGAAATCAATTTTCTTAAATCTTTTTCTGTGATAGCATATCCAAAAGTAAAGTTCATCCTCTTTTGTAACATTCAATTCAGTATTCCAAGCACAGTGGTACAGGCTGTGCTCTGCACAAAGGTACCCTGCTAAGGAAACATGTTGGGGGTGGCGGGGACCTGAAATCAGCCTGAGTTTAGTTCTCTAAGTCATGGGGCTGTGGCAAGAAACCTGTTCTCCACCCCCAACATCCTGCCCTGTAAGATGGGATGCCTGTGAGACTAGATTCCTTGGCTAATAGGACAAGATCTTTTTCTTCTAAGCTTCCTGCCACTTTCATTTCATCAATAGATTCTTTTTGGTAATAATTAAGTCTAGAACAGCAGTATTCTCTGTTACTTCCACTCTTCTTTGGACATGAAAAATCAACAAGATAACCTAAAAGAAATTGCTCTGCTTTGATTAATATGAGTTCTCGTCAAATCTAAATAGGAGAAATTTGTCGACTCTTGGTTGGCATCTTTGCTAAGAAAAAGACAAATTGTATTAGAAAACATATTTAATTTGCTCAGTCTGGTCAATGGTCTGTAGCAGCCAAAGATATTTTTGATGAAATAGATATTGTTTTCAATTTAAAGTTAGAAGACCAGTGTTTCAGTCTTTGTATCAATTTCCTCTTACTAGGACCATCACCTTTTAAAAGTAACTAGTCTTCTCTGCATGTTTTAACCTATAAAATGAGATCAAATGGAATGATGTGAATGATGAATTCTTTTAGTATTCTAGAAATTAGTATAGCAACATAATCTCTTGTGTTTTCACCTCCTGTATCCTCACTTAAATGGACTTCTGCCAGGCTAAAATCAGATGGAACTTAGGTAATGAGATCTTTGTTATTTTATCAAAAGTCTGAGTCAAAATATGTTGGTGTGTACTTTTAACTATTACAACTTAAAACTATTACTTTTAACTAATACACCGTATTTCACTAATTGAAAGATTACTTAATGCCTTAGTGGTATTATTAGTAACTGTCATGACGAATCTATTCCCTTAAGACTCCGTCATATATATAGAACTCTGTAGTTGTATAAAAGTCTTTTGAATATTTATATAAAAGAAGATGATTTATAACATCATATACCTTGACATCAGACTAAATTGTGCTTTGGCTCTAAAAAAAATGCTGGCTATATGATCTTAGGAAAGAAGTAAACTCAATTCTCTAAGGCTCAGTTAATTCATCTAAAAAGTAGCGATAACAATCTTGCTAACTGTGAAGAATGAGACATTGTAAGATACCATGTCTGAAAAGTACACTACCACCTTTATTTATTTTTTTTAATTTTTAAAAATGTTTATTTACTTTTGAGAGAGAGAGACAGAGCGTGAGCAGGGGAGGGGAATAGAGAGAAGGAGGCACAGAAACCGAAAGAGGCTCCAGGCTCCAAGCTGTCAGCACAGAGCCCAACGTAGGCCTCGAACCACGGACCATGAGATCATGACCCAAGCTGAAGTCTGATGCTTAAACGACTGAGCCATCCAGGCGCCCCCATTACCACCTTTAAATTGATGTAGTCATTCTTCAAAAACATGCCACCATACACCATTACAAAGTTAGGAGTTCATCTAAGATTATATAATAGTGTTGCCCAACTCCAGGGGTTTTCATGAGCACTGGCATGCCCTGCAGTTGGGCAAAGCCTTAGCCTTGAACTCAAGTAGCTTACTCCATAGTCTCTGAGTTCCACTAACTCAACAAACAAATACTCAGTATCTAGTAGAAGGCTGACTGTGTGCTATGTGACAAAAACAGATAGGACACGATTCCTTTTTAGTAGAGCATAAAACTTAATAAAAATTTTGGATAGAGAATAATGGCTAAAAATAAAAAGTAGCGAGGGGCTTTTGCTTTCACATACTTAATAATGCACATTAGGAAAAGGCTCCTTCTCTGGGTGGAAAAGTTAGAAAAAACTGTTCCTTATAGGGGGGCCTGCAGGGGAGAGCAAGCTTCATGCCACAGCCTCATGACTTGGAGAACTCAGCTCAGCCTGATTTCAGTCTCCAATCACGTTTCTTAGCAAGGAATCTTTGTTCAGAGCACAACCCGCACGACTGTACTCAGATACCCTGAAGTGAAGGTTATAAGAGAGGATGCACTTTACTTTTGGTTATGCTATAACAGAAGACCTAGCGATGCTAGCGAACCTCAAAATTTTGCGTTATTTGTATAAAGCCAAGTTACCGGGCCATTGTTGCATTCAATGAAATATGAATCTGGCATTTACAATAATTGAGCAGCAATTTAAATTTCTTACTGTAGTGCTTAGAGAAAATGCCAAAAGGGATTGCATTCACAAAATAGAACTTTTTTTTTTTCTTTACGTCTTTCTTTCTCTTTCAATATCTCATACCAATGGGTGGGTGGGGGTAGAAGAAGTATGTTTCTCTCTGTCCCACTGGTTTAAGACATCAAATTTTTATAGGAATTGTCTTTACAGGTAGAATAAAGATGAGAAATGTTGTAATATAGTGTGGTACTTGAGAAAATAATCCATTTGCAGACATCATTAAAGTCCAGAGAGTTGGCTAGCTAAGCCAGAATTTTTTTTTTTATTTTTGCTAATTTTTTTTAAACGTTTATTTCTTTTTGAGAGACAGAGACAGTGCAAGCAGGGGAGGGGCAGAGAGAGGAGAGAGAGAGAGAGAGGGAGATACAGAATCGGAAGCAGACTCCAGGCTCCGAGCTGTTAGCACAGAGTCCGACGGAACTCGAGCCCATGATCCGTGAGATCATGACCTGAGCCGAAGTCGGACGCTTAATCGACTGAGCCACCCAGGTGCCCCCAGAATATTTTTTTTAATGTTTATTTATTTTTGAGACAGAGAGAGACAGAGCATGAACAGGGGAGGGTCAGAGAGAGGGAGACACAGAATCTGAAACAGGCTCCAGGCTCTGAGCTGTCAGCACAGAGCCCGACGCGGGGCTCGAACTCATGGACTGCGAGATCATGACCTGAGCCGAAGTCGGACGCTTAACCGACCTAGCCACCCAGGTGCCCCCAGAATATTGTTTTTAATTCAATACTTGCTAAAGTTAGTGGTGGTGTGTTGTAAATTACCTGTCTCCCCGAAGTCGTGTAAAATACACCACAAACTAACATTTAAATAAAACCAATTTCTGTCCCTCCTTTCAACTCCTAACCCTAAAAGCTTATGAAAAAATATATATACTTTGGGATAGGGAACAGATAATTAATGGTTGCCTGTAATTCTGAAGCTGAGCATGTTCAATCTGGGTAATTACACCAAATCAGGCAGAAACACTATTATCAGCTGTTAAATGCTATTGTACCACTACGCTTTTTACCTTTGTTTTTCCACTTGAGATGAGACATGACACCTTAATTGAATATATCCTCAAGTTGATGACAAATTTTAAAACATACAAAAGTACTTTCCCCCTACTGAGTACTCAAGAACAGTTCTAAAAGTAGCTGAAACTGATCTCACAAGTCTACAGATAACAATGTATTTTACCTGATCATTCTGAAGTCTCTTCCGGAAGGGCACCAAATACCTCTATATTTATAATTCATGTTTTAAACTTTAAGCACGCGATTTTCAAATCAATTTTTAATTGTATTCATACTTATTCACTGCTCTGTTTCAAGGAGATCAGACTGAGAACAGGATTGAGAAACATCATTCCAGAATTTGTAAGTACCTGAGGTATTTTGCTCAATACCCTGGCTTGTAGATGAGAATAATAAAATTCAAGGAATTTAGTACTTATTTTAAAAAGTCACCAAACTTGCCTGTGGCCTGTATCAAGAACTAATGCCCGATCCCCATCCAGTAGCATGCTTTCAACTCTAAAATTGGGGTTCAGAGCTCAAACTGATGCCAGCATTTGGACAAGAATTGAGACAGTGAACACTACTCAAACTATATTTTATAACTTTATGTCCATCACTTCAGCTTTAATGTTCAATATTCATAGTAACATTGAAAATAAACAAAGCAATCATTGAGATAATATAGTGAGAGAGAACAATAGAATATAGTATCAGTATCTTTCAAAAGTATTTTTTTGACTAATATTTTTTGACTAATGTATTCTCCCTTATGTTTAACTTTCAAGGTAGGTATAGAAGAGAAAATACAAACTTTTCACCCAATTACTCTTTGCTGATTTAATAGTTTTAAAATCCTTATTTTTAAGAATTTTTACTGAGATTAGATAGTTTTGTCTTCAACATTCTTCATTCAAAAGACTTGGGGTAATTTATTTAGAATAGAGCACAACATAAAAAATAATGCATTTGTTGTTTCACCCACTGATGTTTATTTTAAGAACACAAAGGGCTAAGTTATGGAAGGGAGAGGAAGAAGCTATAGATGAATTGCAGAACCATATAGGGTGTTCCAGATACAATACCATTTGGGAAAAACTTATTGTTTCAGATTTTATACCTATTTAACTAGCAGTGACACTGAGACATCTAATTGGAATGGACTAATGAGCAAGAGAGAGATCTGACTCATCTCATAAATCTGAGTTAGTCATTTCAATTGTGCAAATTTCCCAAGGGACAGTTAAGCAAAAGAAGGACAAAGGGTCAAGAACTAGACAGAGGATTCTCATGTTTTAAAATGAGATTTAAAAACTGAGAGATCGGAAAAGAGAAGTCAAAACAAGAAGCCGGAGAGTTGAAAGGGAAGAAAGAAATGAAGGTGTCTTAATTTAGTGTTCCAAAAGCCAATGCCGAACGTCAGTCTTGGAGAGGTCTGAAATACTGGTGATATGTGGTCTGCCGTGGAGTCAGTTCATCCAGTGTATGTGAGAGTCACCTGGACCTCCACCATGGTTTTCTCTCCCACCTTCCTGTGAGACTTAATGATTGTCACCTGCTCTCTGGTCTGAACCACCACCAGCCCCCCCCCCCCCCCCCCCCGCCCCAATTTCAAAGTTCTGGACTTATTCAGGGCTGAAATGAAGGATCACAAATATGCCTTTAAAAGTGGTTTACCTCAATGGTTGTAGATAGCTATACCAGGATCAATACTGAGCCTTAAAATAATTGTAAACTGTTATATAGATATTTTATTTTTGCTGTTTACCCCTCCTCTGGACTCATCGTTTTCTTGATTGATATGCTGACTTTTCCGGCCTGATTTCTTCTTTCATTGTCTACCACCGTAGTGTCATGAAGATTGTGTGCAGATTTTTATCCTAGATTTTTAGAACTCTGGTATCTTTGGTATCATCCCATTTAGCCTCATTTCATGGGAAAGAAGCAGATACAAAACAGGCTTAGTGCTTTGCCAAAAAATACAGCAAACTGGCTTCAGAGACTGGTCTAAAGTTTCCAGATTGACATTATGAGTTAACTGTGATTTCTCTTTATTTTTAGTGCATATTTATATTACATCAAGGACAGAGATGTTTTAATAGAAGATGATAATGGCTTGATCTTAGCTTTACTGTTGCTGTGTGACCTTAGATAAATTACTTCACTTTTCAGCACCTCATTTTTCGCACATTTCAAATAAGCATAGCAATGGTAATTTTTTTATAACATTGTTGTAAAGACCCAATAGGCAAGCAAACACATGTAAATCTTTAGAACAATGTCTTGTAAGTGGCAACCAGTCAATGTTTGTTAGCTATGTTGTTATTGTCACTGTTATTATTACTATTCTTATTCCTTGGTATAAACAAATTTTAGGCCTCTTCTCAAGGAATTCATACTGTTGTGTGTAATTAATTTAACAAAATTAAACTTATGGTACGTTCCTGAAAAATTTATGGACTTGGGAGACTTCAGTTTGATTCCAAGTCTGCTATTTTTTTTTTAATAGCAGAGGGAGGAGCAGAGGGAGAGAGAGAGAATCTTAAGCAGGCTCCATGCTCACGTCATGGGGCTCGATCCCCAACCCTGGATCATGACCTGAGCCGAAATCAAAGAGTCAGACGCTCAACCGACTGAGCCACCCAGGCGCCCCTAACTCTGCTATTTATTATCCAGGTACACTTGGGACAGTAATTTAAACTATCTGACCTCAGTTTCTTCTTTTGCAAAAGAGGGCAGGAATGATTCCTGACTCCTGGGATTACTGTGAAGATCACAACAATAATGCCCATGCAAGTATTGTGTAAATTATAAAATGCTATATACGTGCAAGACTATTTTTTTTTCTTTCATGGGACACCAAATCCAGTGGAATCCTGTTCTGTGAAATTGTGCTTAAATAGAATATGAAGGCAGGTTGTATGACACCATTTATTTTCTCTTGTTCATACATAACTTCCTTCTTTTCTCCTCCCTCCCCTCCACTTCCTTCCCCCTTTCCTCCTTTCATCTCCTTCCTTCCTTCCTTCCTTCCTTCCTTCCTTCCTTCCTTCCTTCCTTCCTTCCTTCCCTCCCTCCCTCCCTCCCTCCCTCCCTCCCTCCCTCCTTCCTTCCTTCCTTCCTTCCTTCCTTCCTTCCTTCCTTCCTTCCTTCCTTCCTTCCTATAATTATTTTTTAATGCCACTGTGTGCCAGGGCCTGTGCTATCTATTGCAAATAATAAAATCCACTTTTCCCTCAAGGAATCTCATTGTCTAGAAAGGGACACAAACACACACACAAGAAATAAATTATATGATGTGATAAGCTCGATAGTAAATGTATGAACTGGATAGCAGGTTTAGTTATACAATTATCGAATTGGGTCTTTGGAGCATTTCTTTTTTTTTTTTTCATTTTTTTTAATGTTTATTCATTTTTGAGAGCCAGAGAGACAAAGTGCAAGCAGGGGAGGGGAAGAGAGAGAGGGAGACACAGAATCCGAAGCAGGCTCCAGGCTCTGAGCTGTCTGCACAGAGCCTGACGCAGAGCTCGAACTCATGTACTGTGAGATCATGACCTGAGCCAAAGTTGGACGCTTAACCGACACAGTCACCCAGGTGCCCTTGGAATATTTCTTCATCCATTTGTAGTCTGTTTGTATTACAAAATCTTTAAACCGAGAAAACAAAAGTTAAGTCTTAGACATGGAGTTCTAAGTACCTTGGCAGACACAGTTCATATATGCAGGGTGCTCAAGAATTATTTGTGAACTAATTAATTTGCAAATATATAAAGATAAAATTTTAAATATTTAGGTGAGAAGAGTCTTATTAGGAGTCTAATAATTTTATAAAGTGACTGACATTTTCTGAAATCTTAATATTCTATATGTAACTGACTGTTATTGTTAAAATATGACTATCTGCTATGAACAATGAAAGGCAGTCTCTAAAATATGCAGGTATGTTTATTAATATCCAAATTCCAAGTAACTTATCTTTCCTTTTGAATCCAACTTAGATAACCCACAGTGATGAAAAAATTCTGATCAATATTTGAAGCATGTCCCTTAATGACAAGTAACAGCATTGCAAATTCACATCAGCCTGGAGAAGCACTGAAGCAGAAGATACAATTTTAGCCTTTTATACACTAATCCAATGAAAAAGAAACAAAAAAAATCCCCCACATTCCTATATATTTGTACTGAAATACATGAACACAAGTGAAGAACTGTCAGATCAATTGAGATAATTATAGTCGGTGACTTAGTCTGAGGAGGACGGCCAAAGGAATTCTAGCAAAGATCCCAATGAGCCTGTAATCTCTCCTTTTGCATTTTATTCTTCTCACAGTTTTTATTTCTTCGGTTATTTGTGGTAATTGGGTCATCTCCTAACCTTTTCCCCCTTCTTAGCTGCGTCATCACTGAACATCTTTCTGTGTGCCCCGGTCTTTTCATCCACCCATCTGTCTAACTGCTCCATTCGCCTCCTGCCGCGTCTCATGCCAGTCGGCTCCCAGCTCAGCTTCGCTTCCACCCACCTCTTCCTTTTATGCTCCAGTGCACAGTGAGCTCAAAATGGCATCCAACTGATCTCCCTCTACTTGAAGGATCACAACACCATTGCCGCAAAATACAGAAAGTTTCTAAGTTAACTCAGCTTTCTTGTCTTTCTGTCTGCTAGTTAAATGCCATTTTTAAAAAGAATTCAAATCGCTTAATCCAGGTTGTATCAAATCGGGCGACTCTTCCTTTGTGGCACTGGAAAATCTGTTTCCAGTTCTTCCCAGACTGAATATTATATTATGTTCTGTTATACAAACATTATTAATGAGGTTTCCTTAAAGCGTATTTTCGTACTTGGTGAATTTGCAAAATACACATTACTATAAAGAGTGAAAATATTTGTAGCAAATAGAATCAGAATTCCACTGAAAAACTCTAAAAGTATATTTTCTCTGTAAAAGTCCTTAGCCCAACACAATAGCCATTAATTTATTTATTATATCTGACCACATTGACTAAAGTCTAGGGGAAGTGAGGAGAACAATAATGAAGAATTGGATAATGAAAAGGTTCCTCTGGTCATGGAGATATATCGTCCATAATAGTAGCTAGCATAATGGAGCCCTATATGCCATGCACTGTTTGAAGTGCTTTACATGTACCTGTTCTCTGAGGCATGCACCATCGTTATCCTCATCTTACAGCTGAGAAAACTGAGGCCATAGGTTGTAAGTAACATGTCTGAGTGACCTAGCCAATATGAGGCTGACCTAGAGTTTGAGCTCAGTCACTCAGATTTCCTGAGACCTCTCTCTTAACCTGCTGTCTACTCAGTAATAATTTCAAGCCTTAATTTAATTTTAATTACCTTGAATATATTTTACATAGAGCTTAGTAGATGAGCTCAGCCAGAGGCAATCAATATATTTCACGCCTGAAATATATATATTTTATATGAAAACTCACAAACATCAGACTAAAGTTCAACAGACTTGGCTGATGAGCTAGAATGACGTTAAGTCATTCTGAGTAGGCTATATAACTTTTTTAAACCTCTGTTTTCTCAAGTGTATAACGAGGGAAGTAATAGCCCTCTCTTATTGGGCTATTCTGCAAATTAAATGAAGTACTAACAGTGGGCACACAGGAAGTGCCCAGTAAATAGTAAGTAGCTGTGACTTTGTGTGCGTGTGTGTGTGTGTGTGTGTGTGTGTGTGTGTGTGTGTGTGTCTTATTATCTTATGCTAAGTGGCTCCATTTTAAATGGCAGTCTTTTGAATTCATCTACTCTATTTTGAAATTTCAGTTTCATTTAGTTGCTTGCAGTGAAGATATGGAATGGAGAAAGCCCATCGGCTTTCAAGGACAGTTCTTCCTAAAAACATCTACTTCTAAATTTGCAAATGTGGGAATGTTTGTAGAGGTTTCAGCTTTTTCAAATCCTTTTGTAAAAAGTCATGTGTTTCCTGTGCATATTCTCATACACAAAATTAATTACTTTTCATTTCTTTATAGCTGACACTTCTATCTTTCTTCGTGGACACTTTTCTCAAAGGACGAAATATTTTACTCCATGAGTGTTACTGTCACAAGATGAGTAGAAAAACCATAAAATTACACTGAGATGCAGATACCAAGGATTTGTTTTCTGACTTATATTTGTGCCTTAGCAAAGCTAATATAGCAAGACATGACTTTTCAGGTTAGTGGGAAAAAGTAGGCATTCAAGAGTGTTAAATCTTCAACTACCACAAACCTAGAGAATTTTCTATAAATTTAGTGCTATTAAAATAATGGTAACCCTAGTATATGATTGTAGTTTTAGCACAGCACTATTATTCAAAGTAAATAACATTCTATTTTTAAGTAGAGATGATGTATGTGATCTATTTCTAAAACTTTTTTTCAGAGTGTTATGTGTAACAGAACCTGAAAGGCATTTTGCCAATATTTTCCCTAAAAGACAATGTCTTTATAAAGGAAATAAAATATATATGATTATAATTAGTTAATGCACAGCTCCTAAAAAAGTTACTTCTGGCACTAACTACCTGTTATTCAAGAAATCCTTTGGCTTTCTAGTTTTCCTCTTAAACAGGAAGTCATATTTTCATAATGATAAACAAGTACAATTCCCCAAAGATTTAAAGCCAGTTCAAAAAGGTCAGATGGGTTCTAATATTGGCAAAATCATATTTTCCAGATGCAGTTTCACAAATTTAATGGTTGCCTTTTTTCTTTTTTTTCTTTTTTATAAATAGAAATCCCTTCGCCTATCAGTATCCAAATAAGTGTTATTATAGTAAACAATTTAAATATCTAGTTTTAATGGTATAGCATTAACCCCATTAGAAAAATGCTATGCATAGAGCCATCTCAGTGATCTATTTGGAAAACTTAAGTTAAAAAAAAAAATCCAGGTTTTTCTTATGTTTTCAAATTTGCTTGTGCAAACGTTCCTAAATTCTCTGTTAATATATTAGGTCTTTATTTCACTTTTTCCTCAATCGTTTTGGTGACTGGTTTTTTTGTCCTGTCACTCTAGGATGTGAGATGAATTAGAAATAAATATGTTGTGTGAAAGCTTTAGATTATGAGGTGTAGTTTTATGTTATTTCTCAAACTTGGCATTATATATTACGTGTTGTATTACATTGATTTAAAATATAAACTTGCCTTTGTTTGATCTACCCATGTTTCATATAATTCTTATGAATGTGCCACAAAAAATGGTCTACAACATATTCATTAAAATTTTTGACATGTTTTTATTAGGAAAATAGTTATTTTTCCTGAACATTCATGAGATTGTGCCTTTTTTATTTGGGCAAGGAGAAAATTATTCTCAGCATTGCATCAATGTTGTGTTGAATAATTTGTTCGGCATTTAAATTTCCCTTTACTTCTTTAGCTCCTGTTTAGTCCTTAACCTCTTGAAATGTAGCCATTTCCCTTTTGCGTCGCAGCTGCTCTTACTGAGATCACCTGTGATGTCCTGCTTGCCACAGCCCATAGTCTTCGTCTTTCCCTACTTCCGGCCAGTAATTGCCATTACCAATTCCTCTTTCTTTTCTGAAGAGGAAAATAAATGCATCTTCCTATTTTTTATCCTACTCTTATGGCTATTGCTTCCCAATTTGATCCATTGGATTGTCTTCCTCTGCAGCCTGCTGAATGCTCATTTTGCATAGAATTTTCTTCACACTATTTTTTTTTTTTTTTTTTGGCCAGGGTGTGAGGGGTTCTTTTTTAACTTAAGCAAACTCAACTTTATTATTTTTCTAGGGTGTAAGTGACCACGTACATTCCCATGACTCCCAATTTTGATCTTCATCTTACATTTCTATCTTTAACTCTAATTTTATATGCCAAACTGTTAGTTGGAATTCACTAACTAGAATGTGCTTCAAGATTCAACAAATCTAAAATAAATTTAGCACCATGCTTCCCAAACCTAACTGTCCTCCCTGACTCTCAATCTCAGTTAATAACCCCACCCAGTCGCTTAACTGACAAACTGGAAATCATACTAGACTCATTCTTCCCCAGGGATGATATTCAGTTGCTCATCATATCCTGTTGATCCTACCTATATTTTCTTACCCTTTGCTGCGCCTCTGCTGGCCTTCTGTCACCATCTTCATTAAGAAGTGCATCACCAATTGTCTAGACCATTACAATACCTTCTTTCTGGTCTTTCTCACTCTAGTCTTTCCCTTGTTCCATTGTTTTCCTTTAAAGACCTTCTTCATTCGGTCCTCACCTCTGTTTGGCATCAACTCCTTTCTATTTCTACTTTGAACTCTCCAAATATTAGGTTTCAAGTACTCTTCCAAAGGGGCCATGGTCTGTTAACCACTTTTGCATTGGCACAAGCTCTTTTGCTTCTACCTTTCTGTTCTGTTTCCAGTGCCTACTCACTATTACCTATCTAGCTAGCTTCTGAAAGGGAGCCAATTCACTTCTTTTTCAAGCTGCTCTTATCTTAGGTCTATCTATTGATCTATCGATCAGTCTCTGTAATCTGCTTATTATATGTTGTGTCTAAAGTGGTCTTATGCATCCATTAGAATTTTATTTAATAAATGTTTGGGTTTTTTTTTTGGTGCCTACTGTGTGTCTAACAATGTGCTAGGATATTACTAGTAGAAGTAAAGGAATTGGTAGGATTCCTGACCTCAAAAGCTCAGTTTTGTAGGTACATCTTAACTCGTGCATTATTGTCTCTTCTCCGAAGATTTTTCTAACCTCCACTTCTCTAACAGGCTAGACTTAGGCAGTTGTCATCATGCATTTAGCAGCTTTGTAGAAATTATATTATTCTATTATAATTACATAATATCTTTGCATTAGACTCTAGGTCACTTAGGTTCAAGGACTGTGTCCTTCATCACTCCATTCTTGGCATAAGGGAGCAACTCAGTAGGTAAGGTTTCTTAATGAACAAATTAGTGAAAAACTTTAGAAATGTCTACAGAACTTTCTGAGCCATTTAAATTTATTATATTAAGATATTAATTTTTGATTATGCATACCTTTGTTTTTTCATTTAACATTTTTTTCTTTTAAAGATGCCAATTTAAAATGTACCTAGGGGCGCCGGGGTGGCTCAGTCGGTTGAGCGTCCCACTTCGGCTCAGGTCATGATCTCGCAGTTGGTGATTTCAAGCCCCAAGTCGGGCTCTGGTGCTGAGAGCTCAGAGCCTGGAGCCTGCTTCAGATTGTGTGTCCGCCTTTCTCTCTGCCCCACCCCTGCTTGTGCTCTGTCTCTCTCTGTCTTTGAAAAATGAATAAACATTAAAAAAAATTTAAATGTACCTAAATATAATTAGCATTTATTTTCTTTGAAATTACTCAGTTATGTATTAGAAATGAGCAGTATAATACAGGCAGTCAGTGGAAAGCATGGCCATTTTCTTAAGAAGCTCAGATTCTAATAAAGAAAACAAAGCAACTCTTTACATTATGAATCCGTTAAAATTTCACTTAACAACTTTTGAGGAATACCTACTATCTGTTAGACACTGTGTTAGAAATTATGGATTTTTAAAGGGTAAGATGGGGTTCCAGACCTTAAGAACTCTATTTTACAAATAAAGAACTAATGCTGCTTATATCCACAATAAAAGGAAAACACCAATTAACAGAATCATTAATTGTTCTTTGTGAACACCTCTATTGTAATACATCTATTTTAATTAAGGCTTTCTACCTAGATCAAAGGTGTTAACATGGCTTCCTGGTGTGAAATGTAAGACTTGTGAAATACTAACCACTTGCCTTTATTCAAGTCCTATAATTAGAGGAGGACTTCTTACTTAAACAAATAATTAACTTTGATAATGGCAGTGTAAAAACAAATGCTGTGGACACTAGTAATGCTATAATCTTTAATTACATACATACTCAAAACAAATAAAATTTATAACAAATTATTATCTATAATTATGGAGGGACTTATGCGCGTGTATGTCTGTCTGTCTGTCTGTATGTATGTTTGTATATGTATTAAGTAAAATGGCAGACAGGCAGAGTAATGCTGAGTACACAGAATAAATAACTAGAATAATTAGTGACTAGAGTTAAAAAATTCCAGACTGATAAGATTTTAAGTAACCAATGGAATGATCAGAAAACAATTACCAAGGGGCACCTGGGTGGCTCAGTCAGTTGAGCCTCCGACTTTGGCTCAGGTCATGATCTCATGGTTCATGAGTTTGAGCCCTGTGCTGGGCTCTGTGCTGACATCTCAGACCCTGGAGCCTGCTTCAGATTCTGTCTCTCTTTCTCTGATCCTCCTCTGCTCGAGCACTTTGTGTCTCACTCTCTCAAAAATAAATAAAAGTAAAAAAAAAATTTTTAAAGAAAACAATTATCAAGAGAAGAAGAGTGGGGGAAGAAGGTAGGGGAATGGATTAAGTAGGTGACAACGTTTAAGAAGTGCACTTGTGAGCTCCTGGGTGGCTCAGTAGGCTAAGCATCTGACTTCGGCTCAGGTCATTATCTCCTGGTTTGTGAGTTCAAGCCCTGCATCAGGCTCTGTGCTGACAGCTCAGAGCCTGGAGCCTTCTTTGGATTCTGCGTGTGTGTCTCTCTCTCTGCCCCTCCCAAACTCACACTCTGTCTCTCAAAAATAAATTAAACATTTTAAAAACACCCCTTAAAAAAAAAGAAGTGTACTTGTGATGAGCACTGGGTGAAGTATGGAATTGTTGAATCACTGTATTGTTACACTTGAAACTAATAAAACATTGTATGTCAACTAACTGGAATTAAAATAAAAACTTAAAAAAAAAAGAAGAGTGCTTACCAGGTAGGAGAGCAATATAAATATACATTTAGAAGTATGGAAATATAGCAAGTACAACTTTGGAGAAAGAAATTACTTGATATATATTCTTGAGACTTGCTGTTCTATAAGAAATATAACTATGAATGAAGCTTTTATATTAAATATGTCGGTGCTCATTTGCTTTTAGGTTGGAAAGCAAAACAAAAAGCCTTAATTTCAGAGAAAATTTATGTGATGAGATAGCACGCATGGCTATCAAACCCATTAAAATTTTCTGCCAGAGTATTTTTGTTCATAATTGTAGATATATTAGGAAAAATGCAAGGTGTGTCACAAACTTTAATATCTATCATTGAAAAATGGACAGCCATTCAGGTAGTGAAATATTAGCTGTGTGTGTGATGAGTAGAATGCAGAACCTGAAAAAATAGATAAAAGGTTAATATTTATAACAACACTATGTAACATTCTTGTAAATTTGATGTTCCTTGAGAAACAATTTTTTTAAAGGGGGAAGTTTTATTAAATAGATGAAAATACCTTTTTAAAAATAGACTTAGATAAAGACTGAGGTAACTCATTTTATGAAGGAATATTACAAAAGCCAAATTCTCTGTTGTTTTTTTTTTTAATTTCTGGTATTAAAACTAACAATAAGTGTGGCAGTGGTTATAGTCCTGTTTCTACTGTTACAAATCCAGTGCAATTTGGAGTACCTCTAGCTAACTGACGAAGTTAAAGTGATATTCAATATTTCCTGTGGATTCATGTTAATCTGTAGTTTCAATTTGTTACCATTCACAGCAGAACAATTTCCTCACCAGGTTTCCTCATTGAAAACAATTCTCAATTTGCCAGAGCTCCTACCACACAATCTTTAGAAGTACAGAGGCAGAATTGATTTTCAATAAAAGAAGCAGATTACATCCTTGTACAATGCCCATTATCTCTAAAAAAATCTTTAGCTTATGATAATATGGGTTCTAATTACCTCATTACTCTTAGTTGCAATTGTTTACCATGAAGTACCTAGATATTTCTCCTCTTGTCCAAGAGAACAGAGAGCTCATCTGATACTTGTTTTCCTGACCACAGTTCAGCTCCTGGAAACTGACTGTTAGAAAACTAAAATGGTGACCAAAACAGATATGAAAATTAAGTGAAACTTAAAAAAAAAAAATGGCGTCAAAGATATTGCCTTAGAACTTCATTTACTGACTTCTAGAATCTGTCCAAATGATTAAAAAAGGTGGAATTGGGGGAATGAAATATCATCAGCAATGAAAAAAGGAATAGTAGCAACAATTCAGCTGGTTGCTACTATTTCCTATTAAACATCAAAGCGTGTTGTTGTTTTTTTCAGATATTTATATCAAATATAAAGATGACTTTGGGAACTGACAACTTCTTTTCTTAAGGTGTCAGCACTTCGTTATGATAAATAAGTAGATAAAATTCCATCAAATATCAATAAATGCTCTTATTTTTCATAGGAAAAAATGGAAACTCATTTTTCACTGCAGATCAATAGCATTCTTTACCTAGTAGGACTGGATTCTTCCTTGAATCTGACCATGTCTCATTGTTTCCTGGAAGATACTGTTATTTTTTTGATCCCCTTGCCCGGGGGAAGGCAAACAAACAAGTCAATAATGCTTTTTGCCAGACACTGACTTTGTTTAGAGTGCTATATATCAAATTTCTTAAATGTGTTGTGTGTCTTAAACATAGAGATGGAAAAAAAAAGGCAAACTCAAGTAAAGTCACAGATGTGTGTCTGTGCCTTCCACACTATCTGAAGAGCCCTCAAATTTATGGACCCGAGACACAAAAAACTTCCATGCTGTTCCGCCATCTTGGCTCCTCCTGCAGAGCCCTCAAATTTAATTACCTCTGTAGAAAATGATGCACAACAATCATTGGTCATTTGGGTCACTATCTTCCCTTCAGAGCTGCTCCTGGAGTGGCTGAACCACTTTGGAAGAACGGAGAGAGTTGAACAGGAACCAGCAATTGAACTACCCTACTGTCTGTTAGGCTTCTAGTTATAATCTCTGGAGAGCTATCTTTTTGTACTTGTAGTCAGTTACATTTTATAGCAGAAAAGATTGAATTTGGGTAATTTTTACAGATGAACTAAGTGTTTAAACAGGTTTACTTATTAGAAGGACCATCTGTGCCCACTTTACATGCACGCAAACACACACACACATACATACATACATACATACATACATACATACATACATACATATTTTTTCTATAAACTATATACCTCTTCCTATCCCCAAAAGTGAGTGCCAAATTAAAACTTTTTTAGGGATTCTTCTGGCAGCCTACATATTCCAAGATGTAATCTCTATCTGTAATTGTAAAATGTTCAGCAAGTTATTATTCACAAATCAGCAGTTATCAGTATTGCTTTACCACTTTTTCTAAACTTGTTTATACTGTGGCTTAGATTTTCAAGACATTTTCAATTTGAGTAAAAATTCCATATTTTGTCTGTATTGTGCAAACTTTGTGAAAGATGATGGTCAATATTATGTGTAAGTTGGGTATAGTTTTTCAGGAAGGAGATATTCCAAGATCCCACCACATTTGCTACAACTGGGAAATAATGTAGAAGATGTGAAAATGACCTGTCTGAAGCACTTTTTATAGCAGTGTAACAGACAAGTTGAGAATCACCATAGAAAACCTTAGACCATAAATCTTATATTCTTTCAAATGCATTGCCAAAATGCAATGCAGGAGAGCAATCTAAAGTCGAAGTGTACTTCCCAACAGTCACAAAATCCTCTTTTCTCTATTTAGGCTGGGTAGGATCTTGCTCTAAAAGTTTCAACAAATACAGAGAAAAGGCAGAGACAAAAACTCCTGAACTCCCACAACCACAAATGACCTCCTACAAATTTCTTAATTAGTATTATTAATAATATGAAACAGTATCATGCTTAAATTACACCCCCCCCCAAAAGCATAAAATTTAATGATAAATGAAACAAAAGAAAAATAAGCAAACAAATGAACAAAAAACTTTGGACCTGACCTATTAAGGTAGATAGAACTAGATATGAGATATTTTTCTTGTTACTGTAATTTTCAAAATGATGACGAGCTATATAATTACAGAACAAGACATGAGTTGAAAAATATTGAATTATAATTGTTTATATATATATAATTACATACCAAGAAAACCAAACTACTAGAATTAAAATGAGTTCATTAAATAAACTGACACAAAATAAATATATTAAACTTCCTTAATAAGTCCCTTGAAAGCTAGCATAATCAGTTTTAAAATACAATTAAATTAAATTTAAATCAAAGCATATATACTTACCAAGAAATGTGCAGAACATACATGAAAAGAAAATTCTACTGAGGAATATAAAAAGAAGACACTAGAAAAGTATTACGTGGCCTTGGGATATTTGTAAATTGTCTTCAAATTAGCTGTGTATTTTATGCAATAGCAATCAAAATTGCAAAGTTTTTTTTTCTTGAAAAATTTGTGAAATATATTTAGAAAAATAAGTGGATAAAAATACCCAGTAAAATTCTGAAAAATATAATGAAGGCACTAACCTTATCAAATATTAAATTATAATTTAAGCTACATTGATTGACAGTGTGGTAAGACTCCAAGAATAGACTAATCAATGAAACAGAACAGTCTCCATAAATTGATAGGAAAATTAGTATCTGACAAAAGTAGCTTTCTGAATCATTGAGCAAAGTTTTGGTTATTAAAAAAAAAAGAAGTGAAAAGCAATTGGATATCTAGTTGAGAACCAAAATAAATAAAACAAATAGAGCTCTAAGTCATACCTTAGATCAACATGAATTCCAAATGTATTAAAGAAGTAATATAGGTACTAGAAGAAATATTAGATAAGTATTTTAACAACTTTGGCATCGCAAAGCCCCCGAAGCACATATCGATGGTAGATTACGTAGAATATATAGTCATATATTCAATTAAATAAAAATTAAAACGTAGTATATTATAAATACACTGTGAAGAATTAGAGAAACGTGGTTAGAGATATATATTTGTAAGACATCAATACTTTAATGTTCTTAGTTACAAACAACAGAAAATGACTGATTAACATAAGCAGAAAAGTAATTTGGGGAGCTGCTCAAAGAACCAATAGGAAGGCTTGAGAGGTAGGTTTGAATCAGTAAGCAGCAAGGTAGGACAGGTATAGCCAAGGTCCTATACAGGAGCAGCATCTTATCAGCAGGTGGTCATTGTGAAACTTTGAGACCTTTTACTCTACCAATGTCATCTCACATTATCTCTTACAGACTCTGTCTTTCATCACTTCCTCTAGATTCAACATTCCCAGCAAAAGTATCTGATTGGCCATCCTTAGATCATGTGCCTCTGTTCTACTTGCCAGAAGATGGAGAGAGAAAATGTTATTTCCCATTTAACTTCCAGAGTGCAAAGTAGAACGGAATCCTCCCAATTAGAAAGGGAATTTCTTTGCTGGGCAGTCCAATTATTTTCTACTAAAACATAAAATCCTTTACATTTAAATACCTTTTAAGAATTAAATAAGAAAAGAACAAATACTCCAACAACAAAAATGAGCAAATAACATTAAAGTGCAATGTGGAAGTAGAAATACTTCTACTTCTCAATCCAATAATGCAAATTATTGAAACAATTAAAATATGTAAAGACATTATCAACCAAAATTATAAAAGTTTAGAAATATCCAGTGCTGGTGAGAATGTGAGGCCATGGACACTTTGATATGGTTGTGTTACTGGCAATATAAATTAATATAACTTTCTATAGTATATTCTCAACTATATTTCCACCAGAATGTAAGCTCCATGAGTGCTGCCATTCTCTTCTGTTTTGCTTACTGCCATGTTCACAAGGCCTATAATAGTGCTGGGCACATTGTAATTTCCATAAATTAGTTCTATAAATGCTGTTCAATAAATTAATACCAACATTTAACTTCTACATAGTCTTTTGCTATACAGTTCCACCTCTGAATATTTACCCTAAGGATGTAAATATCTGAATGTTCAACAATCACTTATTGGTTAAATATACTATGGTCTTGGGGTGCCTGGGTGGCTCAGTCGGTTAAGCATCCTACTCAATTTCGGCTCAGGTCATGATCTCACAGTTCGTGAGTTCAGGCCCCACATCAGGCTCTGTGTTGATCGTGTGGAGCCCGCTTGGGATTCTCTCCCTCTCTCTCTGCCCCTCCCCTGTTAGTGCTTGCTCTCTCTCTCTCTCTCTCTCTCTCTCTCAAAAGAAAATAAAAACATTGTAAAAAATTTAAAAAATCTATACGGTCTTCACATACAATGGAATATTAAATATTAGTTTTAAAAATACACATGTATATGTATTAACATGAAATAATGTTCATGACCCGTTACTGAGTGCAAGAAAAGCAGTTTGCAAAATGATATCTTATTTGTTCAAATTTTTAATTTTTTCAAAAGGAAGGGCCATCTCTATAGGTGATACCTGTGTGGACAAAAGCTTGCTAATTATATACCAAAATGGTAACAGTGGCTCATCCTTTATCCCTTCCCTTCTCTGCTTTTTTGGAATCATTCAGTCCAAAAGCCTTTGGGTGGGACCTCCATGAGAGGGAGGGGTTGCCGTGGACATTGTCATGTTCAGTAGTTGCATCCTCCAGGATTAGACTTTACCACAAACCAGTACTTTTGATTTTTCCAGGGTCATTCACCCTAGTTCCCTGATCTAAAAATTCCTTGTGATGTACAATGTAATTACTGTTCTAGTTGTTACTGCCTGACACCTCCCCGTCCCCCCACCCCCAGATATGCCCACTTTGTTCCCTATCAGCCTAAATGCCATGGTCAGTTGTTTAATCACTCCCTCACATACATCCTCAGTTCTCTCCTGTCATCCTCTCTTGGAACTCATCCTTTTGTTGGAGTCACTAGTAAAATACTAAATAAATGAACTATATTATGTTAAGTAATGTTAGCAGCTATGGAGAAACATAAAGCATAAAAGAGGAACACTCTATTCCTAGGGTGTTGCATGCCTAGAATGTTCAAGGGACAGGGAGGACAACAGTGTGGCTATATCAGAGTAATGGGATGACCTCAAAGAGGTACAGATCGCCACATATGTAAGGCCTAAATTTAACACCTAAAATCTTAACCACTTTTAATTTTTTGGCATATTTTCATCAAGTTTTGTTCCCTACATAAATTATCTTCCATAGTTAGGATTAACGCCACATATTTAAATTTTTTTGCATTAGACCTTTTTCATATTTTCCTTTTAGCAAGGACATTTTCCAATGGCATGACCATTCCAACACATTTTAAGTTACCCCATAATATACTACATTTACTACTATACTAATACTATACTACTATATACTATAGTATATACTATATATATATAGTATATATATAGTATGTACTATATATATATACTATACATATATATATATACACTATATATAGTATATACTATATATATAGTATAGTAATACTCTACTACTACTATACTATACTAGTATACTAATATACTACATAATATACTACATTTACTACTATACTAATACTATACTACTATATACTATAGTATATACTATATATATAGTGTATATATATATAGTATGTACTATATATATATACACTATATATATACACTATATATAGTATATACTATATATAGTGTATATATATATAGTATAGTAATACTATACTACTACTATACTATACTAGTATACTAATATACTACATAATATACTACATTTACTACCTTCCGACTGTTCACAAAGAAAGTGGATAAGGAAGCACAGGCTGATGATTCTGCAACTCAGCATTGGTTTTTTTATTCCTGATTCTCGTAACTCGTGGAACAGTGCTTGCCTCATTCCCACGACTGCACCTCTTCCCTATTCCTTTTAGTTTACCTAGCCCATACCAGAGTCTGTATCTTGATAAGGTTCCTCTTTTCCTATTTTTTGGGCCCCAAAGCTCTGGAGTTCTCAGCTTTGTGGTTTAAAAAAAAACAAAACAAAGCAAAACAACAAAACATAAAACAAAAAATATCCACTATCTTCAGACCTATTTCTTACAGGTAACATAAAGGATTCATATTTTTAAAATGGTTTCATATTAATACTTCACAAGTCTATGATAAATAGTACATCAGCACATAGCCAAACTATAATTTCCCAATTGCAGAATGGCAACATAAGACATTTGGAGCAAAACAAAAAAAATGTATGGTTTCTATTAGTGCGTTTGACACACAATTTGCAAATAACTCAACTCACCTAAACAGGGAAACATAGGCCATACTGAAGACCTTATTAGTTCATTATGACTCTACTATCTCAGAAGGAATGCATGACGTCCTCTGGCCCACGCAGCAGCTGTATGGCTGGAAACTCTCTGAATAGTGGGGAACCCAGAAAGAGAAACATAAAAGAAAGATTGATAGGAAATACGCTAATCAGATGTTTTATCTCCTTTGGGGAGAATTCTAGAGATTATCCCAATTTGAGCCATGGGTGGTGGAGGTAGAAAAGGTAATTTGGATCATCCTGGGGTAGATGTGAAACTCCAAGTATTTAGCACAGGGCTCTGTCAAGAACATCAAATACTGGCTTTCTAGCATAAAGACCCTTGTAGGCCAGCATTTTCCACACACTGCTTTGTTGAATCAGGATTTAAGGACACAACTTGGATGGATATTCTTCCCCAAAGTGACCAAAAGATTTGCATAATCCAATCAGCTTTTATTAAATATTAGCTATATATATGTTGTGACGCTGGAAAAACTTCTCTCCAGTTCCCAAGAACCTGAGCGTTTTAACGAAATAACACAATTACTACTACCTGATTTAAAATGGCCATGGATATTAGTTCTATATGTGCCATTATTTATATAGCGTAACAAAGATCATTGAATTTTCCCAAACCATCACCTGCTTCCTGCTATCCTTATTATTGTGGTTATATATGTGTGTGTGGGCGGGGGGTATAAATTGCTTGAAAAGTAAAATACCATGAATGTAGTCTTTTTCACTACAAATTTCTGTTCAGAAAATGAAATCTCAGGAAGAAACATTTTTATACTGAAACCCAGATAAATTGCATTTTGTCTTTCAAACTCATAGAAGTGTCCTCCTTAAATCTTCCTCAGCACATCCAGATTATGGCTTCCGGTGGAGCCACGTAATCACACAGTGGGAAGGATACATTAATGGAAGTCAGAAGTATGGCAGTGAATAGACTAATGGAAGCTTTTTAAGAATTCCAAGTACTCTTCATATTAGAACCTTTGTCATAAAGGTGACAATATTAACAATAATAATCCTCTCTAACAAAGGACTAATATCAGATCTGACTCAGTAAGAGCCACTGGTTCCACTCTGTTCTGTCCATGGATGCCCTGATTTCCATTTCTAGCCCTGAGTACATATTGTTCAATTCAATAACCTAAATTTTCACTGGTAAAACAGAACGTCAAAATGAATTCAGTAATTAGCTTCCCTGTTAGGGGGCTCATTTAATTTCAAAGCTAATGCTATCCACATTTCCGTTTCTAATTAATCCAAATATAGAAATGCTATAGTAACCAGACAGTATGTTCTTCGAAGAGCTGAACTCATGACATTGTCATGGCGTCAACAAATGTTCATTAGAGTGGTGATTATAACACACTATTCCAAACAAGTAAAACTATTTCTCATCTTTTTTCTTGAATTTGTTTTTTTTTTTTTTGCAATTTTAAAACATTTGAGAAATGCGCAACTTCTCTCAGTCTGATTCCTTGAGAAAACTTTTAACCAGTTTTTAAACAGGATAAATGTTTTTATAAGATTCAGAATAGAATATGGGTGGAGATTATTTTCAGATCAAATCCCAGAAATCTAAAGCAGTTGTGGAAGGTTTCCTTGAGAAATATTTTAAAAAGGACATGCCTACCTGGTGGGGTAGGAGTCCATCCCAGTAACAGCTTTGGCATATGTGAAATTATCTAGTGTTATAAACATTCCTTTAGTTCTTTCTGGGTGTATATCTATATTCTAACCTTCCAAGTAGTCCAATGTCTGTGGAAGTAGGTAAAGGAAAAAAGGAAAACACTGAAATTTGAAACAGTATCTAATTATTCTCCAGTAGAAAAAAAAATTGTTAAATGGAATATGGCATTGGCTTGCTCTCTCTCCAGCAGTAAGGAGGATTATTTAAATGTGGAACTCTGCCTAAAGTCACATTTTCAAATAATATTACCTGCTTTTCCCCAGGTGAAGGTGGAGGTTAGAGATTTGTCATTGGGTAAATATATAAATATACAATGATGTGGATATTACATATGTTCATACTTATTAGGAAGCGAATAAAACAAAGATTAATTTATTGATTGCTTGAAGGAGAGTCAAAGTCTTTCTCAACATTCGGGTGAACCTGGAATACTTCATCTGGAAAACGTCTGATCAATTCACAGAAACAGTAGGCTTGAGACAACCCAAAGAAAAGTGTTAACAGCTACCGGATCAAAAGGAATCACGAACATAGAAAAATGAGAAGAAGCAATCAGTGCGATACAAAGTCTATCTTCCATCAAAATGAGTACTGTTGAGTACAAGGAGATAGGTTGGATCCTCCTGGAGTGGTTGGGCTTATGATTAGAAAAACTTTGTAAGAATGATTTTTAAGTGGCTACAATGAGGTTTTCAAGCAAGAATTATACATTAACAGTTTTTTAAAACTTCCAAAACATTGGTCAAGCAATAAGGATGTTTGACCTCTGCTTTCTTGGAAGCAAATCAAAGACAGGCTGTTTCATAAGAACAGAGCACCACCTTGTGTTGGTAAGTCATTACACCTTCCTGGGACACCTAGGGAGGCCCTTGGCATTGTAGTAAATGAGAGCTCTGTCGGTAATGAATGCTACTGAGTAAAATAGGCAGGTGTAACAGCTCCTCAGTTTAAACTCTTACTTAGCCTTATGTATTTAGCTGTGCTTACGTTCTAAGAAAGATAAAGAAAACAAAATAAAAAGATGATGATTTAGACCAAACAAAAACTATTTTTCACCTTTTAAATATAAATGTTTTATTAGGAAAGAATTTTGTTAGCTCAATTCAAAGCTCCTAAGTTGATTTTGCATTTAAAACATTATACTCATTTTTTTAAAACTTGAGCCAGGTTTAATATCAAATCTCAATAAAACAATTTTTTGAGTTTGAAATGACTCAGAAGTGCATTGTTTCCCAAGTTAAGTAGTCAACAAATAAGTTATTTAGAAATCATCAAATATTAACTATGTTAAGTTGAAAATAAATCCACCTTAACTATTTCTGACAAAACCATAAGAGAATTTATCAGGTAAGAAAAAACATTAGTCAAGTAGCATTGCAAACCTTCACTTTCCTTGAGTCACTGCTCTAAGGATTTTATTTTTTATAGAAGGTGAGAAATTTTTGAGTACTGCCACCGATGCCGATGTAAGTTTGCTCATTGTTCAAAATTAAACTGAAATATTAACATAAATTTGTCTGTGGTCGCCCGGTCCTCACTGTTCCTGGGCGGTTGGTTTTGTAAAGTTACAACAGTTTAGTATCCAAATGATTTTTGCGCATGCGTCGTCGCATTCGGCATGTCTTCAGTTCTTTGGCTACAGGGTCCTGGTCTCAACCCCCTTTAATGTCCCCCAACTGTCTAGAAGACCTCTCATGCTATAGGACTTTCTGCAGTGGTACAAATGGTTTTTGCAGTAATATAATGTCCACCAGCCACATATGGTCCTTGAGCAATTGAAATGTGGCTAGAGTGACTAAGAGACGAAATTTTAAATTGCATTTAGTTTTACTTAATATCAACTTAAATTTCATAGTCACACATGACTAGTGGCTACTGTATGAACAGGGTAGGTCTACACAAATGCCTTAGGAGAAAACTAGCTATTGGGTGGATAAATGACAAATTATTCAAACATGACATGTTAAATGATTTCTACATTTTAAGTGTAGGAAATAATTAAAATTCTAATATTCATATTTTATGCCTTTCCTCAAATATAAGCTGAGAACCCAACTCATCCTTGTGAGAATTTTTTATGGTCTAAACTATTGGGCTAGTTTTGTTTCTTTCCTATACTCACCTTCTGCCTTGCATTCTCATATAGTTTTTAAAAAAACATTTTGTTTTCTACATCCTGGGCAAAAAAAACCACAACATTTTGTTTTCTGCATCCTGGATGAGTTCTGAAAGCAATAAATTTAATTATTTGTTTTATTAGAACAACATACTATGTTAGCCACCTATGTAAGTAGATTTGGAATGTATGTGAGTAGACTTCAAACTCAATACAATCTTGTCCAAATTTCTAAAATATAGTATGAAGCCCTTATCTCATTAGTTCTTTCTCTCCCTCCATCCTGACCAAGTACTTAAAATAATGTGGTATCTTGAAACGCTTTTTTTTCTCGATGAAATCCTGCAAGAGTATAGGCATACCTTAATATGTTGCATTCAATTCCCAATTTCATTTGCATTTATTCAACAAATACTTATTAAATCTATATTATATGTCAGGCACTCTTCTAGGTACTGGGACAGATATAAAAAATAAACTCTCTTTTATCCTTAAGGTTTGCAGTTTTAGGGCCAGAAAGTAGCTAATTTTAATAGTTATTGAGTATGCAATTCTTTCCACAGCTCTGTGAGGTGCTATTATTAACTTCATTATACAAATGATAAAAATAAGGTTTGAAGATATAAAGTAACTTTTTAAAAGTATTTTAATTGGCAAGTGGAAAAGTCAGGATTTGAACTTGTATCCTCTTACTTGCAAGCCAGAAACTGATAAAAGCCATGTTACACTGAATTTTCTATAGATAGTTATTTTAAACAAAACATTATAAGTGCCATAAAAGTTTTGGGGAAATACTGTGAGAGCTCAGATGAGGAAGTCACTAAAGAGAAGACATTTCTCAACAATTCAAGTATGCTGAGTATATACTTCTTTGATATATAGAAAAGTGGATTCGAGCGTAAGTGAAACAGAATTTTATCTCATAATCAGATCAATATTTTTCAAGCAACATCTATTTAACTTAGAGACAAAGCAGATCCCATGATTACACAGAGTAGTAGTTGATGCTGTGCAGGAATCCCGGATCATGCCTTTTTATTTTACCTACGGGCTTCTCTGAATCACTAGTTGAATAAATATCCCAAAACATTATCGGTCCTTTGTGTTTAATTGCTAAATATGAAATGAGAGACACTTGCATTATTCTAAGAGAATGGGAATGGGTCATCTCACAATGACTTTTATATGGGAAGGTGGATATTTTTATATTTTATTTAAGATGAAACACGTATTCTCTTTACCTTTTAGAAACTGAAAAATTCTACACTTTTAAAAAATCTACTTTTTTCTCTTTTAGTTTTTTTCTAAATATGTAAACAGAGAGCCTTGATATCCAGTTTTTGAGTTGTGATTGTGGAGCTGATAACCACCCTTTGTAGGGAAGCCATCTTATTTTCAAACAACTGTATACCTGTGGTCAAATAGGAGAATTCAAAATTGGATTAGTATGGCTTCATGTCAAAATAGCTGATGTTTATTAAGTTAATGTTTATTGAACCTATTTCTTCTTATGCTTTTTCTGTGAATATTTTCCTTCTTCCTGGATATCTGGGTATTAAAATTTAGGAGATATTAACATTTCATTTTTTGTGGGGAGGTTAGTTATGTAGATTGAACCTTAGTGTCTCAATGACAGTCCGTGTGGTCAAATTAAGTGTGGAGAGAGTGGTGTCCTGGGAAAAACAGCCTAGTTGCGACCTTTAATGGATTTCTTTAGGAGACATTAATAACTCCCTGAGAGTCTTTTAACATCCCAAGAAAGCTCCTCCCTCCCACACCTCAGCAAATGACTGAGACTAGAATTCCATCCCACTGTAGAAGCTTATAACTGAGTCACATGCTATCTACTTTCCCAAGTTAAAAATTAAAAATACATGCACCCCAATGTTTATAGTGGCCCTCTTAACAATAGCCAAATTATGGAAAGAGCCCAAATGTCCACCAACTGATGAATGGATAAAGAAGATGTGTTATGTATATACAATGGAATACTACTCAGCAATGAAAAAGAATGAAATCTTGCCATTGCAACAATGTTGATGGATCTAGAGGGTATGATGCTAAGTGAAATAAGTCAGTCAGAGAAAGACAGATATCATATGATTTCACTCATATGTGGAACTTGAGAAACACATCAGGAGTGCCTGGGTGGCTGAGTTGGTTAAGCGTCCGACTTTGGCTCAGGTCATAATCTCGTGGTTCGTGAGTTTGAGCCATTGTTCGGGCTCCATGCTGACAGCTCAGAGCCTGGAGCCTGCTTCGGATTCTGTGTTTCCTCTCTCTGTGCCTCCTTCCCTGCTCATACTCTATGTCTCTCCCTCTCTATCTCTCTCAAAAATAAACATTAATTTTTTTTTTAAAGCACAACAGATGAACATGGGGGAAGGGAAGGAAAAATAAGGTAAAAACGGAGAGGGAGGCAAACCATAAGAGACTCTTAAATACAGAGAACAAACTGAGGGTTGGGATGAGCACTCATTGTCATACGGAAGTGATCGATCGCTGGGTTCTACTCCCGAAGCCAAAACTACACTATGCCAACTAACTTGAATTTAAGTAAAAAAAATAAATAAAAAGAAAGACAAATAAAATTAAGGATTGTATAACAACAACAACAAAAAGATACAATGTCCTATACATTGAATCCTGTAAAGCAAAATCATACTGACCTCTTAGTGAATTAAGCAGCTATCTTTTTGTTGTTTGTTTTGAAATATAATTGAATATATAATATAATTGAATATAATTTGCAATATAATTTTTTTGAAATATCATTGTATTAGTTTAAGGTGTAACACAGTGATTTTGTAATGATTAGTTAATGTCCATCAATATACATAGTTACAATTTTTTTTCTTGTGATGAGAACTTGTAAGACGAACTCTCTTAACAACTTTCAAATATGCAGTATATTGTTATTGTCAACTATAGTCACCATGCTGTATTTCTTTTATATCACCAATGTATTTCTTTTATAACTGGAAATTTTTACCTTTTGACCACCTTCACTCATTTTGCACCTCCCCCCCCCCATCTCTTGTCTCTGGCAATCACCAATCTGTTTTCTATAGCTGCAAGTTCATTTTTGTTTTTCTTTCTTTTTAAATTTCTGGTAAAATATTCTATTTTGTTTAAATTATTTTATTTCTCTTAGCTTTTATGTTTTGTCATATCAGATTTCATGGCTAGCTGATTATGCTTATGAAGAAGCAATTTTATACTGTATCCGAAACATCCAAATCACTTCTTCAGCTATCTTTTTTTATTTATTTGTATTCATCTATGTACTTAATCAGTTTACAAGCTTATACCTCTTGAGCATTTACAGTGTGTCCAGCATTGCGCAGGACACACAGAAGACATGAGAAACATTGTTTATGTCTGATAGAATTTGCAAGTTTGCTTGGGTGCCACAGTTAACAAATATCATCAGTATTGTCAGATAAAATAAAGATAAAAGTAGCATTAAGCCAATAAATGTAAGGGGCATTAGAAACATTAGTGTGGGCTCAATAGTCTCTTCATAATTTCCTTGTGACGTAGGAATCATTTCACTTCATTTTATAGATGAGGAAAGTGAATAGCAGGGAAGCAAAGTGGCTTTTGGGAATTTGACTCCAGTGCTTTTGTTCTTTCTACTGTGTTACCATGTTAGGGATCGCTGGAGGTAGTACTCAAGCGGAATCTCAAAAATGTGTTTGGCTGAAATAAACAGAGGGCAGGAGGGCAGCAATAGAAGCCGAGGATGGAGGGGCACCTGGGTGGCTCAGTCAGTTAAGCGTCTGACTTTGACTCAGGTCATGATCTTGCACTTTGTGGGTTCAAGCCCCATGTCAGGCTCTGTTGCTGACAGCTCAGAGCCTGGAGCCTGCTTCATATTCTGTGTCTCCCTCTCTCTCTGCCCCTCCCCCACTCATATTCTGTCTCTCTCAAAAAAATGAATAAACATTAAAAAAAAAAAGCTGGGGATGGGAATAAACATGGCAGATGTGGAGGCTTGCCAGATGAGCCACCGCTTTGTGTTGTGTAGGAAAATGAGTAGGACTTTGAGCCAGAAGCAGAAGGTCTTAGAAGCCATGCATACTAAGGAGCTGATTCTTTTGTGATAGATTACAGAGCAGGACAATTGCATATTCAAATGACATTTTAGGAAGATTTCTCTTTCTTAAAAACATTTATTTATTTATTTTGAGAGAGAGAGAGAGAGAGAGAGAGAGAGAGAGAGAGAGAGAGAGAGAGAGAGAAAGAGTGTGTGTGTGAATGGGAGAGGGGCGGGGGAATCTCAAGCAGGTTGTGCCCTGTCAGCACAGAGCCCAACATAGGGCTTGAAGTCATGAACCATGAGATCATAGTCTGAGCCAAAATCAAGAGTCAGATGCTTAACAGACTGAGTCACCCTGGCACCCTTAGGAAGATTTCTTTAGTAAGTGAGGCTGGAAGAGAATGGGGAGAAATAGTTGCAATCAGAAGGGCAGCTTGTCTAGAAGTTGTAAAGAAAATATTGTAGTGGATACAGGGTAAGACAAGAAACTTCTTTTTATGCTTCTAAACTTTGAGCTTCTGGAATGAGTGGTGTATGTTCATTGTTTATATTTATGCATTCCCGTTTCCTCTCAGTCATCTCAATGTGGCTTCCATAACCACCATTTCCAATTATTTTTCTCAACAGTAGAGTAGTTTTCAAGTTGTTTTTTTAGTTGTTTAAGTCTTCTCCATCAATATATAAGTGTCATGATGGAAGGAAATTTATCTTCATCTCAGTATTCCTAGAACCTCGAATATATCCTGACACATAGTAGGTGCTCTAGAAGTATGCTTTTGAATTTTTACGTCATTGGCTTTTGTTCAAATCATTATAACATCCTTCAGACTTAATGTGTGGACATATTTGCATAGCAGGATTGGAAATATATATTATACGATGCTTAGCAAAGTTGCTCATGAGAGAATTGCATACTGGAATATAACTATGTTTAAAATGATGGTGGCCTAATTCCAATTACTCAGAAGCTGATTAGTTTGCGAATTGTCCACAGGCCCCCTGCTTCTCTTCCTTCTAACTGCTGCCAACTTTTGGCTAATTTTGTGCTCATTAGCACTTCCTCTAGAGCTTGGGCAAGGCAAGGGTGTGACCTTTGAGTCTGTCCATTTTGCTGCTTATTAACAGTTTTGGGGAGGATATGGTGCTATAGAGATTGAACTATTGGCAAATATGAATAAATATATTATTTTGTGTAGATTTTATTTATTCATGTTATTATTCCTACTTTATGCATGACTTATTTGAAAGGTAAATGTGTAATATGAATATAATATACATAATGGTCTCTCTGATCGTGAACATTTGTTGACACATCCATACATATGGATTATAATGGGAATAGATCTTTGAATTCAAAGGTTAAATTCGAGACAGTTGTCATGCCAAAGTTATTCAGTGTGCTAGTGTGTATCTTCTATGTCTCTTAATGTTCAAGGACTTAGACAACCTTGTATCTTCATAATTTTTTTTTCATTTTAATTAATAAGAGTCATCTATATTTTAAGAACCACATATCATATTTTAATGACTTAATTTGAGCACAAACCCATATACCAAAGACCTGTATGGTAATGAAAACATCAAGTTCTGTGATGAATTATAATGAATTGCAAAATACTGTGGAATTAGAAATATCAACAGGATTAGATATTATAGTATTAGACATGAAAAAACAACAAAAAAAATAAATTATAGCCATAAATTCAGATTCATTAAGATAAGGTGGAAATATCAATGAAAGACAGTAATATTAATAAGATAGATAATATGCTGCAGGACTCATGAGCTTAAAATATACCGAATAGTTACATTTTCTGAAGAAATGCCATGAAAATAGTCAGTTATATGGACATACCAAATTGATAAAATCTCTTCCTCATATAGTACAAATTACTACTGTGTGATCTGGAGTTAGTTGGAATTTGGCACATAAAAAAATCCCATTGTTTTAATTAATGCAAGTGTTTGTGTGATGAATAAAGAGGTCAAGGAGTATATAGGTACAGAGATCAAGCTGTACTCTTTCACTTTTATCTTTGGGAAAAACACAGATGGAAGTAAAAACACAGGCAATGATATTATTTACCTTCTTTGAAAAATTAAATTCAAAATGGGTTTAGTCTCAAAATTTTGTTAGATATATGCTAGAGGTACAGCAACATAATGTAAATGAAAATAAAGAGGATAGGAGCTCCTGGGTGGCTCAGTTGGTTGAGGGTCTGACTCTTGATTTTGGCTCAGGTCATGATCTTGACTCAGGTCATGATCTTGACTCAGGTCATCATCTCACAGTTTGTGGGTTCGAGCCCTGTGTTGGGCTCTGTGCAGACAGTGCAGAGTCGGCTTGGGATTCTCTGTCCCCCTCTGTCTCTACCCCTCCCCCACTCACACTCTCTCTCTTTCTCTCTCAGAATAAATAAACATAAAAAAAGAGTATAGTTTGACCGAATGGTGAAAATTATAGACTGTTTCTAAAGATGTTTTACTGACTTTGCCAAACTTGCTTTGAATTAATTTCAAATGGGCACTAATAAATAAAATTAGATCATCTGTCAATGTAGTACCTAATAGTGTATTTCCCGGTATAACACGAGTGTACTTGTCTCAAGCTATGTCATGTTTTACTCATAATGTTTTCAAGAATTATTCTTATTAATCAGATTTTATAGTCTCCAAAGTTTATTTAAAGCACAGTAAGATATAAATAAATGTATATACAAATAAATAAGTTTAGCAACACTAAAATTCCAAATTTTAAGTGCATCATTACTGCTGCATTTCTCTCAGCTGCTGCCACTGTGTTACCATCATATATTCGATTTGTATTAGAAATTCTGGGGGAAGAAACAAGTAATCCAGCACTATATATATATATACATATATATATATATATATTTTTTTTTTTGTCATGTCTTTTGGCCATTTAAGAACCTGCCAGAGAAGCATTTATGTACCAGTCACTGATTGATGCAGATTTTTATATTTTGTTTTTGTATTTAGTATTCAGAGATGGTTGTAAATAGGACTGGTATTTGAACGCTACCCACCAGTACTAGTTGTTTTTGGATGGCATCTGTTCTGAAGGGTCCATGTCAAATACATACTAGTTGTTAAATATTTTGAATATCATCCTAGTTGCAACTACAGTTTTCCTGGCTTGTGTGCATGAAAGCAGGAATTTTGTCAGTTGATTACTAGCCCTAGAAATCAAACTATTTTTAAAAAAATAAATCACTGTATGTTCAGTTTACTTAGAAAATAAACCATTGTTTGTATTTTATATATTTCACAAGAACGAGTTTATGATTGACAGAAGGACACCAACATATGCTTTCCAGAGACATACAATTTCTCCAGTAATACAAGATGAAGATGCTTTTGCAGAGATTAAGTAGAGCGGGCATTAACACAGCATGCTCCCAGAGACGAGAACTGCTTCAGGGACCCTCAGATATCCCACAGGGAGTCAGCTCTTAAGGAAACTACCTGTGTGGGGTGAGGCAGCCAGCAGGGGCTAGAAACTCTCCCTGTCTCATTTTTGTCATAGATTTTATATCCTCCTGAGAACTCCCAACTGCAAGGGACTAACAAAATGCCTGCCTGCCACTGAGTACAAGAGCAAAAGCAACCTTAGCACATTCCTTAGATATTTCTAGGGCCATGTGTAAAATGAGGTAATTTTTCCAGGAGCAGCCTTCAGCTGGCCCGAGCTACAAGCCTGTGTGACTCCTCTTGGATTAATATAATATAATATAATATAATATAATATAATATAATATGACATAATATGACATAATAGTATAATAATTTTTATTAGTCAACCTGAAGTTTATATTTTGACGATGATTCACTTATTACTCAATTACCTTCTTTTCTCAGCTTCTGACCATTGGAAGCTACCAAGTCCTCCTTGATTCCTCTCAGCATCCAAGACAATGACAGATATTTACTCTCCCTGAGCCAATAGCTCCACTTTCTACATATAGAAGACACAACTTTAATTGGTGTGTATCACACTCTTTGCTTCAGTTTTGTGTAGCTATTTAGGATTAGATGAACTATTTTTATTTTTTTAATATGAAATTAATTGTCAAATTGGTTTCCATAGAACACCCAGTGCTCATCCCCAACAGGTGCCCTCCTCAATGCCCATCACCCACCCTCCCCTCCCTCCCACCCCCCATCAACCCTCAGTTTATTCTCAGTTTTTCAGAGTCTCTTATGGTTTGGCTCTCTCACTCTCTAACTTTTTTTTTTTTCCTTCCCCTCCCCCATGGTCTTCCGGTAAGTTACTCGGGATCCACATAAGAGTGAAAACATGGTATCTGTCTTTCTCTGTATGACTTATTTCACTTATCATAACACTCTCCAGTTCCATCCACGTTGCTACAAAAGGCCATATTTCATTCTTTCTCATTGCCACATAGTATTCCATTTTGTGTATAAACCACAATTTCTTTATCCATTCATCAGTTGATGGACATTTAGGCTCTTTCCATAATTTGGCTATTGTTGAAAGTGCTGCTATAAACATTGGGGTACAAATGGTCCTATGCATCAGAACTCCTGTATCCCTTGGGTAAATTCCTAGCAGTGCTATTGCTGGGTCATAGGGTAGATCTATTTTTAATTTTTTGAGGAACCTCCACACTATTTTCCAGAGCGGCTGCACCAGTTTGCATTCCTACCAACAGTGCAAGAGGGTTCCCATTTCTCCACATCCTCTCCAGCATCTATAGTCTCCTGATTTGTTCATTTTAGCCACTCTGACTGGCATGAGGTAGTTTCTCAGTGTGGTTTTGATTTGTATTTCCCTGATAGATGAGTGATGTGGACCAGTTTTTCATGTGTTGGTTGGCCATCTGGATGTCTTCTTTGGAGAAGTGTCTGTTCATGTCTTTTGCCCATTTGTCCACTGGATTATTTATTTTTTGGGGATTGAGTTTGATAAGTTCTTTACAGACTTTGGATACTAACCCTTTATCTGATATGTCATTTGCAAATATATTCCCCATTCTGTTGGTTGCCTTTTAGTTTTGCTGGTTGTTTCCTTCGCTGTGCAGAAGATTTTATTTTGATGAGGTCCCAGAAGTTCATTTTTGCTTTTGTTTCCCTTGCCTCCGGAGATATGTTGAGTAAGAAGTTGCTGCGGCCAAGATCAAAGAGGTTTTTGCCTGCTTTCTCCTTGAGGATTTTGATGGCTTCCTGTCTTACATTTGGGTCTTTCATCCATTTTGAGTTTATTTTTGTATATGGTATAAGAAAGTGGTCTAGTTTCATCCTTCTGTATGTTGCTGTCCGGTTCTCCCAGGACCATTTGTTAAAGAGACTGTCTTTTTTCCATTGGATGTTCTTTCCTGCTTTGTCAAAGATTAGTTGGCCATAGTTTTGTGGGTCTAGTTCTGGGGTTTCTATTCTATTCCATTGGTCTATGTGTCTGTTTTTGTGCCAATACCATGCTGTCTTGATTACAGCTTTGTAGTAGAGGCTAAATTCTGGGACTGTGATGCCTCCCGCTTTGGTCTTCTTCTTCAATATTACTTTGGCTATTCGGGGCCTTGTGTGGTTCCATACAAATTTGAGGATTCCTTGTTCTAGGTTCGAGAAGAATGCTGGTGCAATTTTGATTGGGATTGCATTGAATGTGTAGATAGCTTTGGGTAGTATTGACATTTTAACAATATTTATTCTTCCAATCCATGAGCATGGAATGTTTTTCCATTTCTTTGCATCTTCTTCAATTTCCTTCATAAGCTTTCTATAGTTTCCAGTATACAGATCTTTTATATCTTTGGTTAGGTTTATTCCTAGGTATTTTATGCTTCTTGGTGCAATTGTGAATGGGATCAGTTTCTTTATTTGCCTTTCTGTTGCTTCATTAAATTTTTTTTTTTCAACGTTTTTTATTTATTTTTGGGACAGAGAGAGACAGAGCATGAACAGGGGAGGGGCAGAGAGAGAGGGAGACACAGAATCGGAAACAGACTCCAGGCTCCGAGCCATCAGCCCAGAGCCTGATGCGGGGCTCGAACTCACAGACCGCGAGATCGTGACCTGGCTGAAGTCGGACGCTTAACTGACTACACCATCCAGGCGCCCCTTTTTTTTTTTTTTTAATTTTTTTTTCAACGTTTTTTATTTATTTTTGGGACAGAGAGAGACAGAGCATGAACAGGGGAGGGGCAGAGAGAGAGGGAGACACAGAATCGGAAACAGGCTCCAGGCTCCGAGCCATCAGCCCAGAGCCTGATGTCTGTTGCTTCATTATTAGTGCATAAGAATGTAACTGATTTCTGTACATTGATTTTGTATCCTGCGACTTTGCTGAATTCATGTATCAATTCTAGCAGACTTTTGGTGGAGTCTATTGGGTTTTCCATGTATAATATCATGTCATCTGCAAAAAGTGAAGCTTGACTTCATCTTTGCCAATTTTGATGCCTTTGATTTCCTTTTGTTGTCTGATTGCTGATGCTAGTACTTCCAACACTATGTTAAACAACAGTGGTGAGAGTGGGCATCCCTGTCGTGTTCCTGATCTCAGGGGGAAAGCTCTCAGTTTTTCCCCATTGAGGATGATATTAGCTGTGGGCTTTTCATAAATGGCTTTTATGATGTTTAAGTATGTTCCTTCTATCCCGACTTTCTTGAGGGTTTTTATTAAGAAAGAATGCTGAATTCTGTCAAATGCTTTTTCTGCATCGATTGACAGGATCATATGGTTCTTTTCTTTTCTTTTATTAATGTGATGTATCACATTGATTGATTTGCAAATGTTGAACCAGCCCTGTAGCCCAGGAATAAATCCCACTTGATCATGGTGAATAATTCTTTTTATATGCTGTTGCATTCGATTTGTTAGTATCTTATTGAGAATTTTTGCATCCATATTCATCAGGGATATTGACCTGTAGTTCTCTCTTTTTGCTGGGTCTGTGTCTGGTTTAAGAATCAGGGTAATGCTGGCTTCATAGAATGACTCTGGAAGTTTTCCTTTTCTTTCTATTTTTGGAACAGCTTGACAAGGATAGGTATTATCTCTGCTTTAAATGTCTGGTAGAGGGGCACCTGGGTGGATCAGTCAGTTGCACGTCCAACTTCAGCTCAGGTCATGATCTCACAGCTTGTGAGTTCAAGTCCCGTGTCAGGCTCTGTGCTGACGGGTTGGAGCCTGGAACCTGCTTTGGGTCCTGTGCCTCCCTCTCTCTCTGCCCCTAACCCACTATCATTCTGTCTCTGTCTCTCTCAAAAATAAATAAACATTAAAAAATGTTTTTTAAATGTCTGGTAGAATTCCCCAGGGAAGCTCTCTGGTCCTGGACTCTTATTTGTTGGGAGATTTTTGATAACTGATTCAATTTCTTCATTGGTTATGGGTCTGTTCAAGTTTTCTATTTCTTTCTGTTTGAGTTTTGGAAGTGTTGTGTGGGTGCTTAGGAATTTGTCCATTTCTTCCAGGTTGTCCAGTTTGTTGGCATATAGTTTTTCATAGTATTCCCTGATAATTGCTTGTATTTCTGAGGGATTGGTTGTAATAATTCCATTTTCATTCATGATTTTATCTATTTGGGTCATCTCCCTTTTCTTTTTGAGCAGCCTGGCTAGAGGTTTACCAATTTGGTTTATTTATTCAAAAAACCACTCTTGGTTTCATTGATCTGCTCTATAGTTTTTTTAGATTCTATATTGTTTATTTCTGCTCTGATCTTTATTATTTCTCTTCTTCTGCTGGGTTTGGGGTGTCTTTACTGTTCTGCTTCAATTTCCTTTAGATGTGCTGTTAGATTTTGTATTTGGGATTTTTCTTGTTTCTTGAGATAGGCCTAGATTGCAATATATTTTCCTCTCAGGACTGCCTTCACTGCATCCCAAAGCGTTTGGATTGTTGTATTTTCATTTTTGTATGTTTCCGTATATTTTTAAATTTCTTCTCTAATTGCCTGGTTGACCCATTCATTCTTTAGTAGGGTGTTCTTTAACCTCCATGCTTTTGGAGGTTTTCCAGACTTTTTCCTGTGGTTGATTTCAATTTTCATAGCATTGTGGTCTGAGGTGTGCATGGTATGATCTCAATTCTTTTATACTTATGAAGGGCTGTTTTGTGACCCAGTATGTGATCTATCTTGGAGAATGTTCCATGTGCACTCGAGAAGAAAGTATATTCTGTTGCTTTGGGATGCAGAGTTCTAAATATATCTGTCCATCTGATCCAATGTATCATTCAGGGCCCTTGTTTCTTTATTGATCCTGTGTGTGATCCTTTATTGATCCATTGTTGTAAGTGGGGTATTAAAGTCCCCTGCAATTACCACATTCTTATCAATAAGGTTGCTTATGTTTGTGATTAATTGTTTTATATATTTGGGGGCTTCTGTATTCGGTGCATAGACATTTATAATTGTTAGCTCTTTCTGATGGATAGACCCTATAATTATTGTATAATGCCCTTCTTCATCTCTTGTTACAGCCTTTAATTTAAAGTCTCATTTGTCTGATATAAGTATGGCCACTCCAGCTTTCTTTTGACTTCTAGTAGCATGATAGATAGTTCTCCATCCCTTCACTTTCAATCTGAAGGTGTCCTCAGGCCTAAAATTTGTTGGAGCATTTAGTCCATTTACATTCAGTATTATTATTGAAAGATATGGGTTTAGAGTCATTGTGATGTCTGTAGGTTTCATGCTTGTAGTGATGTCTCCAGTACTTTGTGGTCCTTGCAACATTTCACTCACAGAATCCCCCTTAGGATTTCTTGTAGGGCTGGTTTAGTGGTGATGAATTCCTTAGCTTTTGTTTGTTTGGGAAGACCTTTATCTCTCCTATTCTGAATGACAGACGCTGGATAAAGGATTCTCGGCTGCATATTTTTTCTGTTCATCGCATTGAAGATTTACTGCCATTCCTTTCTGGCCTGCCAAGTTTCAGTAGATAGGTCTTCCGCTAGTCTTATCGGTCTCCCATTATATGTTAGAGCGTGTTTATCTCTAGCTGCTTTCAGATTTTCTCTTTATCCTTGTATTTTGCCGGTTTCACTATGATATGTCATGCAGAAGATCGATTCCAGTTACGTCTGAAGGGAGTTCTCTGTGCCTCTTGGATTTCAATGCCTTTTTCCTTCCCCAGATCAGGGAAGTTCTCAGCTATGATTTGTTCAAGTACACCTTCAGCCCCTTTCTCCCTCTCTTCCTCTTCTGGAATTCCTATTATGTGGATATTGTTCCCTTTGATTGCATCACTTAGTTCTCTAATTCTCCCCTCATACTCCTGGATTTTTTTTATCTCTCTTTTTCTCAGCTTCCTCTTTTTCCATAATTTTATCTTCTAATTCACCTATTCTCTCCTCTGCCTCTTCAATCCGTGCTATGGCCACCTCCATTTTATTTTGCACCTCATTTATAGCATTTTTTAGCTCCTCATGACTATTCTTAGTCCCTTGATCCCTGTAGCAATAGATTCTCTGCTGTCCTCTATGCTTTTTTCAAGCCCAGCGATTAATTTTATGACTATTATTCTAAATTCTTGTTCTGTTATATTGCTTAAATCATTTTTGATCAATTAGTTAGCTGTCGCTACTTCCTGGAGTTTCTTTTGAGGAGAGTTCTTCTATTTTGTCATTTTGGGTAGTCCCTACAGTGGCTCCAAACTGCAGGGCACTTCCCCTGTGCTGTCTGGAGTAACTTGTGTTGGTGGGCAGGCCGCAGTCAGACCCGATGGATGTCTGCCCCCAGCCCACCACTGGGGCCACAGTCAGACTGGTGTGTACCTTATCTTCCCCTCTTCCAGGGGCAGGACTCACTGTGGAGTGGTGTGGCCCCTGTCTGGGCTACTTGCACACTTCCAGGCTTGTGGTGCTGCTTCGATGGGATCTGGCATATTCGCCAGGGTGGATCCACAAGGTGCAAAAAGGCCAGAGGGGAAGGCTTAGCTTGCTTTGCCATTGGCAGTCCCCTGCGGGAGGGTCCCTGCAGCACTGGGAGGGAGGCAAACCCATCAGAGGGATGGATCCACAGAAGCACAGCGTTGGGCGTTTGCACAGCGTAAGCAAGTTCGGTGACCAGAGCTTGTTCCCTTTGGAATTTCGGCTGGGGGATGGGAGAGGGAGATGGCACCTGCCAGTGCCTTTGTTCCCTGCAGAGCTGATCTCTGTCTTCTGAGACTCAACAACTCTCCCTCCCAGCGTCCTCTCACCCTCCCACTCTCTGAGCAGAGCTGTTGACTTTTAACGTTCCAGATGTTAAGTCCTGCTGGCTTTCAGAACTCACAGAGTCCGGCCCCTCTGGTTTTGGAAGCCAGACTTCGGGGGCTCTGCCTTATCCGGCAGGCTGCCCCTCCACTGCCCGGCTCCCTCCCGCCAGTCCGTGTAGTGCACACCGCCTCTCCGCCCTTCCTACCCTCTTCCGTGGGTCTCTTGTCAACGCTTGGCTCCAGAGAGTCTGTTCCGCTAGTCTTCTGGCGGGTTTCTGGGTTATTTAGGCAGGTGTGGGTAGAATCTAAGCAATCAACAGGACGAGGTAAGCCCAGCATCCTCCTACACCGCCATCTTATTCAAATGAACCTTTTTTTATTTGTGATATGAACTGTGGTGAAGACAGTGATTCTCATTGCCACAGGAGCTGTCTGTTCTGTAGTCTTATAGGATGGGAGACTTTATCATGTTGACCAGCCTAGGAAAAACACACCAAAAGATACTCGCTCATTCACTCACTCAGTCACACATCTCTAGGTATAATAGCATCCACAGAAATTATCTTCTAGTTATGAAGCATTCTCCATTCCTGATTCTTTTCTTTAAAACATAATACCCCATATATGGCCATTCACTAACTTCTGTCTGCCTTATGCTTAGCATGAAGTTGTGAAGAGATAAAAAAGCATTCACAACCTTTCTGAGAGTACTAACACAACACAAAGGCAAACAAGCCCAGGCTATATAATGGATCCATTATACGTAGGATATTCAGTAATCCAATTTAAGGACATATATTAACCCAATATGCCAAAATACCTGCTTCCTCTTCACTCTGAAGAGCACAAGTGTTGTTTGCACATACAGTTAGAAGGAGACTGGTTGTTTTCAGCTGCATTCATCTTTACAAGGCACACGGAGAAAAAGATTTATAGTTCCAAGATGTAAATACTTTGATTTTTCTTTTTCAAATATTAACCTGGGATAAGAAGAATCTGCAGAAGCTAGAATAAATACAGCATATTAAATAAACTTGCTTTTAAAATGTATATCAAGTTACTCTATGTCTTTTTTGAGTTTTGTGCTTGTGTGTGTGTGTGTGTGTGTGTGTGTGTGTGTGTGTGTGTGTTTAATTACAAAGCAATGCATGCTTAGGGATATAAGAGAGAGGGGAAAAAATCACGAATCATCCCAGCCTGTCCTGTTAGCCCCTAAATCCCACCCTCAAATATAACTAACCTTAATATTGTCCTTCCACATCATTGTCTAAGCTTATACAAGCTTTATTCATATATATATATTTTTTTCTTTTTCATCTTCTTTTGTTAGGCAAATATAAGATTCTATTAGAGAAATTACTCTGAAACTACCTTTTTATTTAATATAATAAATAGGTATTTATTTATCACCCTTGCAAGTCATTATCAGAGCACTGACTTCCTTTCAAACAGCTATATAATATTCCATGCGTGACCTGGAAGATATTCAACCATTTTCCTATAAGTGCACATAATGGGTTTTGTGGTTATTGTTATTTTCCAGTATTTATGACACTCAAGCAAAACTACAATAAATAACTGCCTCCATATATCCTTGGGCATGGCAGCACTGCTGTTTCTAGAATAGATTCCCACAAGTGCAACTACTGGGTCAATGCATGCATATATATGTCTTGTTTTCCTTTATAATGCTATACTGTTTTATAAAGAGGTTTTGTTTGTTTTTTATGAACTCATACTAGATATTATAGTTCTTTTAATTTTCGTTAATTCAATAGGTGAAAAAATGGTACAGTGTATTTTTTAAATCTGTATTTTCCTGATTGCTAGTGAGATTGAGACAGCATTATTTTATGCTGACCGTCCATGTGCATTTCTTCTTCTGTGAATGGTTTCCTTATCAATCTGTAAGCACTTGTGTAACTCTGTAGCTATTAACCTTTTGTTATATGTGTTTCAGATATTTTATTTATGGTTTTGTGATTTGTACTTTTTAATTCTTATATAGTCACATATATTCTTCATACTTCTATTTTTAAGTTTCATCATTTGCTTTAAGGTTTTCTTTATTCTGAGTTAAAAAAATACTTCCTAATACTTTTCTAATATTCTTTTTTTAATTCTCTGTTAGAACATTTTATTGAAAACTGAAAAAGAGAGAGAGTGAGTAGGGGAGTGAGTACAGAAAGAGAGGGAGAGAGAGAATCCTAAGCAGGACCCATGCTGACAGTGCAGAGCCCAATTCAGGACTCAAACTCATGAACCATGAGATCATGACCTGAGCAGAAATTCAAGAGTTGGACCCTTAACCAGCTGAGCCACCCAGGTGCTCTCTAATGTTTTAACTCAAGTTTGGAACTTTATTCCATTTGGAGTATTTTTTTTTTAATGGTTTGAGGTAGGGACTCTAATTTTTTTCATTCTGTATGGATAAATGATTCTAACACTTTTGAAATAAAATGCTATCTATGGTATTTATTATTTCCTTAGATATCATTTTGTATTTGAGGACTCTTTATTTGGCTGCAGTGACTTAATTTACTATTTAGGTGCTCACAACTATTATTTTATTACAATAGCTTTATGGTATATTTTGGTATCTGTTAAGGTGCTTCCAACCCCCACCCCTATACAGTAAAACCTTGGATTGTGAGTAACTTGTTCTGCGGGTGTTCCACAAGATGAGCAAACATTTTTAATAGATTTTAACTTGATAAGTGACCAGTGTCTTGCAATACGATTAGTATGTGCCACCAAGCATCACATGATCACAACTGAGCCAGTGGTTCTTCTCTCTCTCTCTCTCTTTCTCACTGCAAGATTGTGGATGATCAGTCTCCCATGCTCCGATGCTTGGTCTCAGTTAGTGGTGTTTGGCAGAAATCAGTGATTTTTCAGAATGTTGGAATGTGCCCATAACTGGCACTAGTGTATTTTTTGTCACTTCAAAGCACCTATGGACAGTCCTTTGCTTTTCCATACAAGAGTAAGCTTAGGAAGGCTGTGCTACATTCTAGGTGATTAGATAGGTTCCTTGTTAAAGTTGCATGAAAAGAAAAAGATTCCATTGAGCCAATAGATAGTGATTCTGTTAGTGATAGTGAAAGTTGTCTTACACAACAACCCTCCTTTCTCTTGTCTCTCTCACAGAACCATTTTCACAGGTAAATGCAGGTTAATTTATTTTCCTTTATATTTTGTATTTTCCTTATTTTTTTGTATTATATTGTGGTATTGTAATCATTTTTTATATGAATATTTTTGGGCTGTGGAATGAATCATCTGAGTTGCCATTATTTCTTAGAGGGAAATTTGCTTTGATAGACAAGTGCTTTAGATTACAAGCATGTTTCTGGAACGAATTATGCTGCATACCAAGGTTTTACTGTATTTTTATTTTTCTGTGTGAATTTTAGTATAATTCTGTCAACTTTAATGTAATTTTATTTGGAATGATACTATACCAATGGTTATGCACACACACACATACACATATCTTAAATTCTTTACATGCTTATATTTTTAAGTGAAATTTTATGGTTTTTTTTCTCATAGGTCGTATACCTTATTTTTATGAAATTTTCCCTGAACTTTTTGATATTTTTGTTTGCTTGTATAAATAGAGTTCTATTCCCATTTCCTAGGTGTGATGTTTTATTTTAAGTTGGTCTCAGGGCAGTTTGCACCAGCTTGTAAGTTTATTGAACGCAGCAATATCGGTGTGCTGCATCTGGCTTGTGTGCAATGCCTGTGGGCTCTACTACAGGGTCTAGTCACATAGCAATGATGTGCCTGCCTGATCAGTGAAGTAAGTATAAGACCAGCTGAGACTGCATTTGGAGCTCCTGATTTCAAGGTGTTCCGTACACATGTGGGAGGTTCTTGATCCAAGAGAGAAAGTACATCCAGGATGGCCCTGCAGACGAAGGACCATTGGGGCCCGTACTAGACCTCTCTGGACCCCTTGCTGTGAGGCAGTCTTTGGCTCTGATGCGTATCCTTAAATAGTGATATTACACTTATATGCTTTTCCTGCAATAAAGTGCAGATTTGCAAACATTGTGGTTGAGTCCTGTAAGTCTTCTTAGTGCCTTCTTTGGTTTTCTTTGGTATCTGATTACCTTAAGCATATTTTTGTACTGGTTTGAAAATACACATATACATACATATGCACATCACTAGCTTCTTTACTGGCTAAGTCACTTATCTTCTTACTCCATTATATGCTGACTTCTGCTCTTTCATATTCTTGAAATACGCTATGGTTGTGACAAGAACCAAGGGTTAAAAAGGCTGTTGCCAAGATAAAATATCAAAGTACATTTCTGAAGTTGGGAAGATAAATTTGTGTTTAATATACCGTAACACCGTGTACTACTAGGGTAATACCACTAGCCCATTTTGGAAATGGCTTTTGTAGTGACAAGGTCAAAGAACATATTTCTGGAGACTCAGAGAGATGCACTGGTGTTCTACCCCCTACCAGGCAGTTCTCCAGTGAAGTTCTCCGTGAACAAAGTCTTCTTGCTCTGGTCATTAAAACAGTGCCAAAGTACTAACACATATGAGGCTGTTGGCTAATATTTCAGTTATTTTCTTTCTGAGTAACATTCCTCATCATTTGAAACTTAGGTACAGCCATGTGATTGATTTGTTTTCTCCAACGAAATATAGGGCATTATTTTCCAAGTTTCCTCTGAAGATAATAGAAGCACATGACTAGATGAAATCTCTTTGGGCCTGAGTTCCTGAGTAATTGTAATAAACAGTAGTCCTCAAGTCGTTGCTGGGCATGAAACGTAAGCAAGAAATAAACTTTGTATGTTAAGCCACAGACAGGTGTTTGTTACTGCAGCATAACCCAGCCTATCTAGCTAATCTAGGGTATTCCTGTCTCATATCTGCCTTTTAGTATATACTGAACTTCTGGGATCTGCTTTATATAAATTCTAGGAGAGATTATTTGTTGAAAGATTTTTCTATAAACACTCCTCTTCGATTTTCTTTTACCATTTCTTTTTTTACTCTTGGATTTGAAACATCGTTGCAAATTATATTTTAGCTGTTTTTTATATTGTGTAACTAGAAAAGATTCTTCCCTAAAACCCGTGTATTGTATTCTAAGGTTAGAGTGGAATATATAGTCCTTCAAGGAGCCATTTATTTCTTGATTTTTCTGCAGTGATGTGGTAACTATGTTTTCAATCAATGCCCTACTTCAGTGGTTACTGGTTACACCCATTTTTGCACGATTACAAGAGGAGCACAAGCAACAATAATTTTGAAATTCATTACAATGCCAGGGTTTATATGCTCTCATTAAGCATTAATTGGTAGTTGATGGCTATTGCTATTTTTAACACCATTAGTTCATAGCAATATAATTAGTAACGCTAAGTACAGGAACCACATTAATAGCATTACTAATTGTAAATCTGGAGATAGAAACACAACATGACTGGTTAATTTCCAGGCAATATCTCATGATAATTAGCTGTAGGACATTTGTGCTGAACTAGAAAGGTAAATAATTTAAATTTTTTTTTACATTTTTTTGTGGTTTTCAATACTAATACCACCCTTTAATGCATAGATCTCATCCTACCTTCTAATGTTAACATTTTTTTTCCTTTTGAGCTCCCTTTTGATGTATAGTAAGTGATCCATTTATTGCTCACACAAAAAAATTTACTGTCATTTGTTGAACAAATTTTGTTGTTCCATACTCAAGTTACAAAAATAAAATATATTAAATGACTTACTACTTGTATTACATTATAATTGGCTTCTAAATTTAGTGCAAACCTCTTAATAGTCTTTCATAGGTACCCTTTCTCCCCTCATTTTTCTAGCAGCAGACTGATCAACTTCCTAAGTCTACTATTAGGTTTCATGATAGTAGAATTAAGGAGGAAATGTTCTTAAGCTATAATAAGTGATGTTTTTAAAAAAAACATACTAGATATTCTATATTTACTTTCGTGCTTCTTTAACATGTACTGATTCCTTCTGCAGTCACATTCTATGGGTTTTAACAGTCTTTAGTACCTACAGCACTGGAGGACACATTCTTTAATTGCCCTTTTATGTGCTTGCTAAAGGACAGGGTTTAGAAAGAGGTTGTTTTGTTTTTGTTTTTGTTTTTCTTTTCCTATTCTTTGCAGAATTTTGGTGGACTATATGTGAGGAAATTGGGAATAATAAAACACTGCTATAGTCAAAAATATTTGAGTCACTGTATAAGAAATCATAAAGTAGACTATTAATTTTGCATTAATCCTTCCAAAAGTATTTTTCCGTTTAGCTATGAAGTTCTTCAGAGACAATATTGGTAACATGCCATTTCAGGCATGTCTTTGTGTTTTTCTTTGGCTTTTTGAACAGACTAGATTACATCTGAAAACACCGTTTTTCCTCTCTTGACTTGGTTTTCCTTATTCTTTTCGCATCTGACAGTCACCATGCGTGTCTTGCTGCTCCATTGGTAAGAAGGGGAACGGCCAAAATGATGATTTCAGCATGTTGAAGCTGTGAATGTCAGTAGATCCTATGATTTATGATTGGATAAAATTGGTAAAAATGAGTTGATTGCTTAGCGAATTAGTTTGGAATGTTAATACAAATCCAAATGCTTTTTATACAATGAGAAACAAGAGGGAAAAATAAAGACACATGGTTGGTGAAACCCTCGGAGAGTTTTATTTCCCATATTGGCATTTGAGGATTCTGCGAGTGGAGTAGCTTTATTATTCTCTTTCTTGAGCTTTCAACTCTTAACAGAATGTGCGTTAACCTGTCAAAATGTGCAATGCTATTATTTAGTTGTAATTAGTTAATGATTATGTCGTTTCTTTTGGCAGGGAACGCTTTAACTGATGAAACAATCTTCTACTCACTTTAAAAATATACCTATATAAACAATAGAGAAAAAGGAGCACTGGGGGAAACACGTGATGATTCTTTATTTTCCATCACATCAGCACATTAATGTGCGGTGAGTTTAAAGAAGTGGCATGAATAAGCCGCTACGCTGTACTGTTGGTAATACTGACTTTTGTGGGCAATTTAATTTTAAGTCTACAATATATGGTTTAAAGCAGTTCTGCTTTTCCAAAGATGGAGTATGAAGGTGATCCTCGTTTCAATGGACCACCTAAAGAAAATAAACTATTTCCTCCTTCTGGCCATGGCTGACGTTAGTAGAAATAATACTACCAGTTGCTCCACTTCCACCAGCTAATCATTTTTAAAGTGAAAGGTGATAATTAATTAGCTGCAGCTGATTGTTACTAGAAAAACCTTGTGGCTGAATCGAAGAGGAGCGTTGCCAACTTAACGATAAAATTATCAAGGTGCTTTCTCCCCCTTCATGAAACAAGTAGAGGCCTGGATTTTAAGATACTTATCACATTACTGGATTTACTTTACTTTTGGTTTTGCAACTTGCGAGCTGAAAGAGTGGCCTTTCCCCTCCTCTTGCCTGCTTCAGAGGAGCATGCTGCTCTGCAAACCGACAGGTAAGGGAGCAGGTGGCCCGCTCGTTGGGGAGAGTGTGCGCTCCGAGTGCTGCAATTTCCTTGCCATCTGCCTGGAGCGCATGAGCTTCCAGAAAGCCTGAAGTCTTCAGGATAATATATGGTCAGTCTGGAAAAAAAAATTAAATACATGTGTGAATCTGTTGTGGGAACAAGACACATGTGTAACAAAGGCAAGTTTTATGTGTCCCGAGAATGACTGGACCGTGAAATGATAGAATATTTAGAATTTTAACAGCCATGCACTATCTGAAGCAGATGCGTAGGCGAGGAGCCTGCCGCCTGAGAGTGATGCCCTGGCAAACCCTTAGGAGAAGCCAGTGTTTTATTGTTCCAGACCTTTATTTATCCACCAGCAGATGTCCCTATAAGGCAATAATATCTTACAGCTAGAACAGCTGATTATGAAAATCAGAAACTGAACCACTCATCATATTTCCAAAGATTAATGGGATTAAATCCACCATGTACTTCAAAATGTTTCCAGAGATAGATAAAATGCAGTGCAGTGCGGAAGTAAATTCAGTGTATTTCAGAAAACCACATGGAACAAAATTCCTTTTTATTTATTTATTTTTATTCTAAGAATCCCCAACCTTTATCAGCACTAAAACGACTTTCTAAAAATAAAATAAAATAAAATAAAATAAAATAAAACAAAATAAATTTTTGTTTGTGTAGGTATTATCAGTATACTCTAAAGTATCCATTGAGCAAGGAAAATACTCAAGGTCCAAAAATTAATCTGAATTCAGTAAAATGTTTAACTGAATTTGTATTTATAACTGGGTTAATATCTTCATACATTTGAGAAATAATGTAAGACATGTTATTTTTTGTTTCCGTGAGACACGTTACTCAGCTTACAGACAATTTTATTTTTTTTTATTTTTTATATTAAAAAATTTTTAATGTTTATTTTTGAGAGAAAGACAGAGGGTGAGTGGGGATGGGGAGCAGAGAGAGAGGGAGACAGAAAATCCGAAGCAGGCTCCAGGCTCTGAGCTGTCAGCACAGAGCCCGCCCTGGGGCTCCAACCCTTGCCCTGAACCATGAGATCGTGACCTGAGCTGAAGTCAGACACTTAATCGACTGTGCCACCCAGGCATCCCCAGACAATTTTAGATGCACAGGTAGATTTAAGGAGTCTGGGAACCACTCAGGCTGCCCAGAGGATCTGTAGCTCCAACCGCTGAAACAATAGTGTCTTCCGTTACATGTTTTCATTCTTTAGCGATATGCTACTTCTTGATGGATGGAAAACAGCGTAGAGGAAAATGGTCACTAGGAAGTAACAATTGGCCGACAGAGTGATTCCTTCATTGATAAAACATGCTGAAATTCAATTAGTTAAATTTGATAAAGTTCAAAGTTAATATCAATACTGATTAGCATTGCTATTTTTAGAAGTAATAGGCCCATTTGTTTTTCTCCCCTTATGAGAGACAAATGCTATTAAGGCCAAAGTGCCAACCGAGGTGTGATAAAAAAAATAAGGATTTTGAAACAAAGCAACTCACACTTCTCACTCTCATTGCCACTTTCTAGCAGTGTGAGTTGGGGCAAGTTACTCAGTTTTTAGCTTATGTTTTCTCAATGGAGAAAAACAGTAAAAATCTCATGGAATTGGTGCAGGCATGAAGATAATTTATAAGCATGCTGCTGTGTTATGGAAATCGATAGGTGCTAGTTCCCTTCATTTCCTCAATCAGTTATTTTATGATTTCAGTGAATATCAATTCATTTACTTTTCAGAAGAAGGTGAACATTACCTCCCATTGTGGGAATTAGAAAACAGGTCATGGAAGGGCATAAAAGTCAGGGGAGGGGGCAGAATAAGATAAAGTCAGAAATAAAGCGAATGTAGAAAATGCAAACCTCAAAGTTCTGTACTTATTATATCGACCAACTGGAAGTTTTATCCTGAGCTTTCTGGTGGGCAGTGCAAAGAAGGATATGTTCATCTCTCATCCATTTATGCATTCAGCAAGTATCAGAGCACTTCCTCTGTGCCAGGCACCCATTCTGGGAGTTGTGGATGGATCAGTGAACAAAACAGAACATTCTCCCGTTCAATGAAAGCAGACGGACAATGAGCAAAAGAAATAAACTATAGGGTACTCTAGATTTGAAAAGTGTTTTGAGGGAAAGTAAAGCAAGGAAGAGAAACTGGGTGTTGTACAATTTTAAAACTGGAGCGGCCTCCCTGAGAAAGTGGTAGCTGAGGTGAACCCTCAAGGAAATGGGGGTTTCAGCCCAGCAGACCTCTGAAGGAACACAAAGGCAGGCAGCAGAATTAGTAAGTGGGAATGTGCCTGACATAGGTTTCCTGGTAGTAAGACAAAAAAGAATTTCCGAAGCTGAATTAGGTGTGAATCCGTGGATGCCTTCTCAACTATATTTATTCATTTACTACAATCGTGAGTTTCTCAGGTGTCATTCTTAAGATGTTCTCATTGAGCCTATGGCCTTAACATTAGGAGGTGGCTCAGTAAGGTCAGTTCTAGAATCACACAGATGAGTCTGTTCAGGGACAAGATTTCTAACCGGCTGTCCTAATCCAAGTTGTAATTTAGCTCATCGGCAAAAGAAGTGTCTGACGTTGTGTCAGGGAATCCACATACCCAGATTTGTATGTGTATGTAATTGTGTTCATTTTTCTGAGGAAATCTTCCTGGTGTTCAAGATTCTCAAAGGGGTCCGTGACTGCAAAAGGATTAATAATCACAGTTTGAGAATGAAAGAACAAAATCCTTCAGACAATCTCTTTTTCAATCGTTCTTTTTCCTTTTGAATCACTATTGAATTTGTTAGAAGAGGATAGCAGGTTACATTCTGCACCTGAGTAAGGGCAGACTCGTGGTTTAATAATATGCTCAAAAAGGGTCAAAGAGAGGTAAATAAAAGGTATTAACAATGAAAATGAAAATGAAAAGCACGAGAAAAACACAAAACATGAAACTCCCTATGTTAGCCAGTGAGCATGGAGGGCTTGGTCAGCAGAGATAAGTGTCAGTGCGAGCATGAGAATGTGGGAGGCCAGTGGCTGCAAGATGCATGTAGGATATAGCAGGATAAAGCCAATTTTCTTAGGAAGGCTTTCTCATTGGTTTTTAATCTAGGCAATTTACATGAAAAGTTTTGTCATACTGAGTATAACTCTAATATTTAACATTTCTAGAAAGAAATCAACCAGACATCTACTTTGCTTTCTAAATTCAAAAAAGAAAAAAAAGTATTGCTAAAAGTTCTGAAATGGATGCTATCTTGCTGCCAACACAAACAGGAAGTAACACTGTAAATGAGAAATAAGATAATAAATGAGGTAAAGGGAGAAAGAAACAAAAATGGTTTGTGTAAAACAAAAAGAATGGAAATAAGAAAACGTTTCTCAAAGTCTGAGTAAGTGATAACTTCCACTCGTATTTTACAGTATATCTTTAGAAATTAAACTGGTCATCACAAACAGTTTATCATTAATAGCACAAAAGGAGTGGACGATAAACCTTGAGCTATGGAGGTGACATGAGAAAAATAAATTCTGGAGATCAGTCAGTAGATACTGGAACAGCCTGCCATGAAGGCGGCGGGTCTCCTACTAAGATGGACATTTAAAGAGGACAAAGCCCTATCACTCTGGGACCCTTTTTATAGCTTCCCATCTCTTTCTTGCCCTTGCCTCTCCTATCCTCACCAAGCCAAAGGGGTGGAAATGAATAAATCACCTTTGTAGCCTCCTTCCATCTAGATATTTTATGATTCCTAGTTCCCATCCACCCTCAAAAGGCATAGATATTTACTCAACATTCTTTTTTTTTTTCCAGGGACTCCTCTGCCTTTCAGGCATTACCAAACATATAATTAAGGAATGCTTTAAAGCTTGAGCAGGCTCAGTTTTTAGCACACACCCCTTCCATTTGAAATGCAAAATGGAAATGCTAATGAGAGTTTCCTTGTCTATCACCATTCCCCAAGCTGAGAAATGCTAGATCTCAAATATCTTCAGATTATCTCGTGGAATGGGTAATGAAAAACACTGAATGTTCAATCCATAAGGTAATTGTACTCATTAATTACAGGCCCCAAATTTTCACAATGAAAATAGATTCGTTATTTTTACAGTGAGGTGGTGATTACTGAGCAAATGCCAAGCCTCATTTATGGGATAGAAGGAATGATCCAAATCTATTCTTTGAAGTTTTTCCCCTCACCTCTACCAATGCTCCAAACAAAACTCCTGAGCCTCCCTCTAGGAATGAACAGTTTTCTTAGAAGTATGATTGGAGAGCAAGAAAGAGCAACTTCATGTCGTAGAATGGGTCATAAAGGCAGCAAATTTCCTGAAGAGGGAAATTGTTTTGTGATTTCATTTCTAACTGCTTGTTCAACATGTCAACCTTGATGCCCACAGGAATCTCAAAGTCTGTCTATCCCAAACCTAAAGTGTCTACCTTTTGTTTTCTCTTATTCCCCTTCTCCTAGTTACTCAGGATAAAAACCTCAATATATATGCTATACATTACAGTACAGTAAAGTATAGCATTACTTTAAGAAAATGAAATGCTGGGGCCCCTGGGTGGCTCAGTTGGTTGAGCCTCTGACTTCAACTCAGGTCATGATCTTATGGTTCCATGAGTTCAAGCCCCTCATCGGGCTCTGTGCTGACTGCTCAGAGCCTGGAGCCTGCTTCAGATTCCGTCTCTCCCTCCCTCTCTGTCCCTTCCTCATTTGCTCTATCTTTCTCTCTCTCTTATAAATAAATAAACATTAAAAAAATAAAAAAGAAATAACCTCAATGTCTCTCAGGTTTACTTTCTTGCTTTCCTCCCATTTCCAATCAGGCTTCTTTCTCTTCTGCAATATTTTATTAGTTGTATGTTTCACCAGTGTCTCTGCTTTTGTTCAGGTCTCCATCTCTTTAGGCTTTACATTTTCTAACTGGTCTCTCAGCCAATAGTCTCTTCCCTCTTCAGTGTATCTTAGCATTTCGATTTTTTTTATGTTTATTTATTTTTGAGAGAGAATGCAAGCAAGGGAGGGGCAGAGAGAGAGAGAGAGAGAGAGAGAGAGAGACAGAGAATCCAAAGCAGGCTCCACACTGTCAGCACAAAGCCTGATGTGGGTCTCAAACACACAAACCGTGAGATCATGACCTGAGCTTAAGTCAGACACTCAACCAACTGACCTACCCAGGCACCCCAGCATTTCAGTTTTCTTAAAGTAATGCTTTGCTCAGAAACCTTTACTGCTACTCCTCCAGCCACAAGGTAGAGCTTAATCCATCCCATCTCTCTCTATGCCTCTCACACTCACATACATGCATACACACACACACACAACTTTTAACTCATTTCTAAAGAACAGAGCATAGAAATAAGAAAAATACTAACTTTGCTGTGGAGTAATCTGGCAGACACTGACATAACCATGTGATCAAGATTAAACATCACCAGGGATAAGTTATGTTGATATCAAGTGCCTCTCTTATGATGTGATGAAAAAGACACTTCACTTCCATGGTCATCTCCAAAACCCATAAACCCGGTCTAAATAGAAGGAAGACATCACAGAAATCTGTACTGAGAACAGTTAACAAAATAGCTGGCCAGCACTTCTCAAAATTCTCAGTCATAAAAGGAAAGACTGAGAAACTGCCATAGATCTGAGAAGACTAAGACATGATGATTAAAGCACTATCCCACTTATGTGGGATTCTAGAATTTTTCCTTTAAAGGACATTAATGGGAAAAGTGGTAAAAGCTGAATGGTCTGATGATTAGTTAATGGTACTTTACCAATGTTAATTTCTTGGTTTTGAGAAATGTACCATGGTTATTATATAAGATGTTAACATTAGTGAAACAATGATGAGTGTGTGGGAATTCTGCAAAAGTTTTGCAACTTTTCTGTCATCTAAAGTTACTGCAATTTTTTTAAAGTGTACTAAAAAATAACTTCATTTATTTTCAATTTCCAAATACAGTTGTATATAAGAACTACTACAAAACCTTTTTCAAAATATATATTTCAGGGGCGCTTGGGTGGCTCAGTCGGTTGAGCATCTGACTTCGGCTCAGGTCATGATCTCGCATTTTGTGAGTTCAAGCCCCACCATCAGGCTGTGCTTACAGCTCAGAGCCTGGAGCCTGCTTCAGACTCTGTCTCCTTCTCTCTCTGGCCCTCCTCTGCTCACACTCCATCTCTTTCTCTCTCTCTCTCTCTCTCTCTCTCTCCCTCCCTCCCTCCCTCCCTCCCTCCCTCCCTCTCTCCCTCTCTCTCTCTCTCTCTCTCTCTCTCTCTCAAAAATAAAGATTAATATATATGTATATATGAAATATATATATATGTATTTCAGCACCACATCCTTGGACATACTGATGCTATAGATTTGGGTGGGGTTCAAGAAGCTATATTTTTAAGAAGTTCTTGAAAAGATTCTAGTATGCTGCAGGTTTGGGAATGACTGGCTACGGAATTAGACGGTACATTGCATTGAAGCCCAGGAACTGGGGCAACTTGAGCTGTTAAATGTTTACATTCTTCCTTTACAACCAGAAAATAATTTCATTTGGCTTAGCTCACGTGGCTTTCTAAGAGGATCAGATTTGCATCAGGTGTTTTGATTCTCTCTCCCTCTCCCTCCCGCCACACTCCCATCTTTTGTCCTCTCCCCTCTCCTCTCTCTTTGTCCAAGGAAACAGGTTAAAATGTAAAGTTCCCTGAGTGGTGTAGTGTAAGTCTAATCCTAAACTTAGCATTTCCTTAATGAGAAATGAGCATATCTAAGGACAGCCTAGGTTAAACAGTAGTTCTTTAAAAATTGACTTTTTTTTAAAGTTCTTAGTTCATGGATTAATCACTACCATAGCATTGATAAGTATTCTCTATCTGACTGCTATAATGAATAGATAAAACCAAAGTTAGCTGCTCTTTTTATTTTAAAGACTGTAGTTTTAAGTAATCTCTCCACCTAACATGGGGCTGCAAACTTAGAGCCCCAAGATCAAGAGTCTCATGCTGTACCAAATGAGCCAGCCAGGTGCCCCTAGAGTTAGCAAATACAAGGTGCTTGAGATTTAAGACAATTTGTAGTCCCTCCATAGATTATATAGTGTCTAGTTTAAAAATGAATAAATAAAATAGCAAAAGATCTCTATGTATCTTTTTAGAATTTAATCCTCAGAATAATCTCGTGAAAGTAGATGGTTTTTTACTCCATTTCACAGATGAGATACTTTAGGCAGAGAGAGCTTAAGCTATTTTCCCAGGGTCATCTAGCCAGTAAGTGGTGGAACCAGGTTTACAACCTGGGATATCTGTCACCCAGTACGATGTGCTGCTGACCTATTGAAATATGTTTGACGAAACTATAAGGCAGTAAATCAGAATTTGGCATTTCACCTGTGTCCAGACTATATGTGAGGCTAAAAAGGTAAAATTGGTGTGCATGTGTAACATTTAGCTCAGAAGCATAATACGTTTTTTCATAGCTTATAGTTTTTCACAAAGGATGACCAATGTGTGTGTGTGTGTGCATATGTGATTTTCCTGTCAAGCTTTTAGTATGCCAAATTTTGATTCGTACTCACTAGACAATTTTCCTGGATCTGAGAAATTCCACAAGGATAGAAAAATCTGGGATCCAAAGCAGGATGCTTCAAATGTCAGGATAGGTGTGGGGTGGTAGAAAAGCAACATGAGAAAAGAGCAGACACTTTATTTTGAAGCATGAAGAAGGATAGGGAGAAAATTCCAGTCTGACCTCATCTAATCCCTTGACCGGATATGTTTGCTTATAACGTGTTCTCAGGAAATTTCACCAAACAAGGAAATGAAACAAGCCTGTGTTGTCATTCCTGAAAATCTCCAGTCTATTACAATGAAGAGAACACTTGTTTTAAAATAGTCTGGGTGATAAATCACAGAAGGTTGCATTAATCAAGGCAGCCTAAAGCTGATAAGTGCAATTATGGGTTTGTCACCCTAGGGAACAATCTTGATCAGGGCTCCTCAGACCCAGTATAAACCCTCAAATTTTTGCCCAAAGACTTCTGTACCTAATGTGGGGACTTAGCACTTCTTTTTCCTTAGGGTATTGAAGGCCTTCTGGCAGCGCCTTATCCAATATCCACAGTAATGAAACCTTGTTCTGGTGAGATCTATTAATGGCGTGATGATGGACTACCTTTGCTGCCAATTGGCAGCCGTCCTCACACATCACAAGTAAAACAAAACAAAAACAAAAACCGAACTTGAGTCCTGGTCTCTCCGATTCCCATGTGTTACAGAATTTTAAAAAGAATGAGTGGAAACGAGTTGTATCTAACCATTCAGAGAGATGCCTATCCTTGCTTAGGTTGATTTTTTAAATGTTAATGAAATAGATTTTTAAGGCAATATTATCATAATTCAAAAAAGCATGAACAAATGTGTTTATTTAAGACTAAAATGTAATAATTAAGTCATTGTTGAATATTATTTTAAAATTATGCATTTATTGGTAATTGGCATCACTTATTAGCTATGATCTTATTATAAAAAATATTTTCTTATTTTTCCCATATCAACAAAATGAGAGAAATCTCTTTGGATGCTAAAATACCCAGAGCTCCTAAATGTTGGTATTAATCATCTAATTTCATTTCAAGGGCAATGTCAGTCCCCCTTGCTCCAAAGTTTATTCTGCTCATTACACCCTGCTCTGTGTTCACTCCTTCTGGTAGGAGACCATATATTACCAACAGCTTCTCCCACATTTCTGTCTTGCCATCATCCCGCCCGGTATTGTTGATTAACACTGTGTATGCATACAGTGTCATGCTATTAGCCTCTGATAGCTGATAAGTCCCTATGGGACAGGAGTTACCACCCTCTTTTGTATTTTCATACTTCTTTTTCATTCCATGTTATACTTATTTTATGTTTGATAATGACAAAGTCTGAAAGAAAATTCGTACCAATTGTGCTTTTGAGATACTAAGGAATCCTAAATTACAAGATTCCATAAAGAGATGCCAATGTGGTTAAAAATGTGGTGTAAAACACAAGTTAAAACTTCAATTTGGTGGGAAGGAATGGTACATTTCATAAACAATGCCAGCAACTTACTATACAACTAGAAAAAAAGTAAAACTTATTCCCTGTGGTACACAATTGGTTAAAATTCTAAATTAAGCTTAAGATCTAAAAGTAAAAAATAAGTCAACCATAATCTTAAAATACTATCTAGATGATAATACTCACAACATAGGAGCGGAGAAAACTTTTTAACTATGGTGGAAGAGACAGAAACTTTAAAAAGAAAAAACAGACTTATTTGGCTAAATTAAATTTTGAATTTTTTCCAGACTCCTCAAAAATAGTGGAAAAGTGATAGGTTTTTGTAAAAAAACAAAAGAAAACAAAAACACATATTTTTATTAAACAAAGGGTTGGTCTCTAGAATGTACAAAAATCCTTTTAAAGCAAGACAAAGAGCAATTTCATAGAAGATGAACAAAGACTAAATCCATGTGGCCAAAATCTTGTGAAAGATGTCCAAATACACTCATAGCAAATTAAAGTAACAGTGAGATATCACTTTATTCTCATCCACCTGGCAAAACTTAAATATTGCTGCCAGGAATGCAGAGAAAAGGGTACTTTCATACATTGTAGCTGGTTACGTAAAGGTTACAGCCTTCTTGGAAAACAATCTGACAACATCTATTAAAATTACTACTACACAGACTGTATCTTAGAAGTTTAATACTTGGAATCGCTTTCATAGAAATAAAAACACCAGCAAATGAAAATGCACATACACAGATGGTTGTTACTGCATTGGTAAATATCATGAAACCAACAAAAAATAATGAATCAGAGAGCAAGCTAGTTAATTTGGGAGGGGTTTGCCCTAGGGATTATTGAGTGAGAAAATCAAGATGGAGAAAAGGTAGGCATGATATGATCCAATATTTGTAAAAGAAGGACATGCCTTCCTGTATTTTTAAGTATTATACATAATGGTACATAAGAATATTCATGCCTGTGTGCATCTCATATAGTTACATGAACATAAAAAAAAACTGTAGAAGGATATTTACCAGGTTGTTTACATGGGACATGGTTCCCTGGGGACCTTCTCATCTTCTGATGAGAAGGAAAAGAGGGAGAGTGGAATTATCAAAAGAAATGGTGTACCTCAAAAAGCAAAACATACTCCCAGGCAATGGAGAGTGAACGTGGAGTTTGCTGGTAAAGATAGGTGTCTTGTAGTGCTTAAATGAGAAGATTTCATGTGTAAAATTATGCATAGATGGATATTTGTAGACTTTTTTTTTTTTAACGTTTATTTTTGAGACAGAGAGAGACAGAGCATGAACAGGGGAGGGGCAGAGAGAGAGGGAGACACAGAATCGGAAGCAGGCTCCAGGCTCTGAGCCATCAACCCAGAGCCCGACGCGGGGCTCGAACTCACGGACCTCAAGATCATGACCTGAGCTGAAGTCGGACGCTTAACCGACTGAGCCACCCAGGCGCCCCTGTAGACTTTTTTTTAATGTGATGAAATAGAGTGACTTTTGTCATTCCATAAAGTATCTCCATAGTATCTCCATTGACTCAACAGTGTTTCATTAACTGGTCATACCGGGATCATGATCATTAGTCCATCCATCTCTTGAGTTCAGCCTAATAATATATAAAAGAAAAGGTATCTTGAAAAGAAACTCCCTGGAGACAGCTTGATACAGTGGAAATACACTAGACTTTGAAGTTAGATTTACTGAGACTGTAAACCCAGCCTCGTCATTAATTAGTTGTATGACGTTGGACAAGTTGCTCGATGTTTATTGCCCTCAGTTTGTTCATCTATAAAATGGGAGGAGGAAACCCATGCTAGAGACTGAATTATATAATGTTTGTGAGCATGCTTAGCAAAGTGCTTGGCGCATTGCAAGACTCAGTAGGTTGCATGAAAAATAAATCAACATAAACTAAAGGTTTGGATAGATTGGGAGCCAGAAAAATCATGTAGTGCTGACTTTAATGGATATTTTTGATGTGGAAGCCATTTGAAAAATGATTATGCACAATTAGTCGTCTTCATTCCCTGCAACACCAAGGTGCAGTAAATAATCTTGGAATTGTCTGCACGGGATTCGGGTTTGCACAGTGGGATCTCTGCTTGCCTTGGCTGGCTTGCATGGCCTGTTCTGAGTTGTTTTTATATATTGTACAGATGGATCATGCTTTCAGATACACCAAGTTGTCCTCTACAAAGGAAGAATTTATGAAGTCCTGTGGTTTTCATTTCATGAAAAGTGGATGTAATTTTTTTTTTAGATCATTCAGCTAAGATTATAGGTACTTTTCCCTAATAGAATTTTCTTCTTATGTATTGGCCTCATTTTTCAGAAAATAGGTTTACTTGTACACTAAATCCATCCAAACTGGAGGTCTGGCTAGGTAAGAACCAGATAAATAAGACAACACTGAATTCAGTAGAATATTTTTGATATAGCAAGCTCTGTGGAACGTGATTATGCACAATTCACTTTTGAAAGAAAACTTTCACATTGAAGTAAGCTGTAAACTATGAAAACTGACATTTGGGGACATTTAAAAACCTTATTTTGAGGTTTTGTGAACACTGGAAGAAAATTGATGGAGTTTTATGTATGTGGATCACTTGATTTTAATTTATCCTAATATATTTAAAGATCTTGCTATAACTCATAATCCAGAAATCTTTCTGGTGTTCAATTTTCCCGCTTACAAAATACAACCCACTTATGAATCTTTTAAACGAATTTTAACAGTGATCCTCTAGCGTCTTTTAAATTAGTCTGTTATAAATCATCAGTTAATCCAGGATCTTTGGTTTTTCTACTGGCAAATATAATTTTCCTCCTCTGTTAGAATTTCCCATCTGGAAAAGCTCCTTTTTCATAGGTTTCTAATAACATTACATTCTTTTAAAAATCTTTAAGCATCTCCTATAGAGCAACATTTACTGGACTAGTAGCCTTATGAGGCAAAATCTAAAACAAATACCTTTTATCCAAACTAACCCTGTCAATTCATTAACTCATTCTTTAATGATTTTTCTCCGGTCATTGTGCCATTTTTGGTAAAAATGGTCTACTCTGAATGTCCCTATATGGATAACACAGGCTTATTAACTCAGATTGCTACTTAGGTGAAGATGTTATTGCTTCCTAGATAGAAACAAAAGAGCTCATATTTATTCCTGTACCATATATGCTTGTTTTGTACATCATTCTCCTGACGCGTGTTAGGTTCTTCTAATTGGCTCCCATATTCATTTTTAAAAAGCAGCTCTAGGGACACCTGGGTGGCTCAATTGGTTGAGTGTCCAACTCTCTTGATTTTGGCTCAGGTCATGATCTCATGGTTTGTGAAGTTGAGCCGTGTGTTGGGTTCTGTGCTGACAGCACAGAGCCCACTTGATTATCTTTCTCTCTCTCTCTCTCTCTCTGTGTCTTCCTCCCCAGCATGTGCTCTCTCTCACTCTCTCTCTCTCTCTCGAAATAAATAAATAAACATTAAAAAATTTAAGAAATAAAATAAAAGGCAGCTCTAAAATTCTGACTTTAAGAATAGGATTCAAGTGTGGCTATATCTTTTTTCATTCGTATGAATGACTTCATATGTTCTTCAACTGACAACACAAATACTTCCCTATTGTAACTGGTGAAACAATGTACAACAAAGATGTGATTTAAAAAAAAAAAGATTTGATAAAAAAAACGATGTGTTAAAATTATCATACATTCTTTTCACTCCTGTTCTCATAAGTTGCTAATTTTGCTTTTCTATTTGTTCACACAATTGAATACAAGCACATAAATGCAAAAAAAAAAAAAAAAACCCAAAACAACTGTAGTTTTGGTTGGTTGATTATTTTATTATCAGAATAGTAGCATAATATGTGCATTTCCTTTCAACTTGCTTTTGTTTTTGTTCACTTAATACATCATCAATAACCCTATACATGAATAGATATTCATCTCTGGGTTTCTTTCTTCCTTGATACACACAGATTTGTACAGAAACAGGAATAAATAATACAAGCTGGTTTGATACTTTTTATAATAGCATTTTCTTCTTTTTGTGTTTAAATGTATGTCTCTTACCTTGTCAATTCACCTAACAGATCTTTCTTTCTTGATCTTTAAACAAATCCTGCCTCTGGATTTTTTGATCCCTATCTTCTGGGACTGATGAGTATACCTCATATTTACGCAGGCACAACAAAGATTCCTTACCAATTTTAACAATTCTTCATTGCCTAAATTCCCAATTAAACACCAGATGATAATTACATCGCCTAAGAAATGGAATCATCCCCCTCAGATTTTAATACAACCAGCCTATTATTCTTCAGATTATCTAGGTGCTTAATGAAAATCTCAGAGATGAAACCTGAGTGAGCTATTAAGATAACAAGAAGGTTTGATAGCTCGAATCCCCATATACTGCTCAGGCTGCTTGATGTGGCGGCCACGGTCTATGATTTTTCTCCAAGGAATGTCATGCTTGTGAATTATACATAGGGTCAGCTCAGATCAGTGAAAGGTTAACCTATGGGAATACCAACCCTAAAAAAATGGTTCATCTCACAAAATATTTATATTCTCTTTGGGTGTTCTAAACATTTTTTTCTCAGGTCTTGTCTCTCATCTCCACATATGCTAAATCTAGGCATCTATGAAATGAGGATACTGTGATGTGCTGCTCAGATGCCCCTTCAGAAAAGGCCTTGTTATCCCAGCTGCCAGGAGTACCGCCAGCAGTCAGCCTTCTTCAGGAATTGTCTCAGCCAAGACAGCCACTTGCCCCATGGTCACACCTCTTATAGATTTAAAGGTCTAGCCTTCTCACCCAGACTCAGGACAGTTATGAGGGGGAATCCATTCTTCAGAACTTCCTTGGGTCATCTGGAGCTTCCAGTGAGACTACCTTGCACCTCAACCTCTCAAGCTGCCCAATCTGGCTTCCTTCCTGAACTTCCACCTGGAAAGTACTCTTCTATAAAACTGACTTCATCTCGTTCCCTAAACTCCCTCTTCCTTAATCTTCCAAGAGAGATGCAATTTATTTAAACTGGAAATTTCTTAATTACCTTCAAGATTGTCCTTTACTCCACACTCAGTTAACAGGTTATTCTTGTATTTTCCTTCACAGTGTCTCTCATGGTTGTGTTTCCTTTCTATTCCTCACTGTAGATTTTCATTGCTACACTACACAATTGTGATAACCAACTTCCTGTCTCCAGCTCTGCCCTTTCCATCTATTTTGTACTTCACAACCAAGAGTTCTTCCTAAACAAATTTCTAATTACACAACAGAATGAGCAAACCCATCAGACTAGGTATTAGTGCTCTTCACCATTATTTCCAGTTCTCCAGAGAGTAGGATTGCCATTCTCTACTTTTGTGAAATTAGACATGACCACGTAACTTGTTTTGGCCAATGAAATGTTGGTAGAAGAGATGTCACTTCTAGGAGGAAGCTGTTGAGCCTATGTGTGCATAGCTCTTTCTTGTCCCCTTTCCATGTGGCATTTTAGATGGTAGAAATCGTTCAAATGGTTAACACTTACCTCTGGATGAAGAAACATAAAGAAAACCTCTCATCAGCTCGAGGTGCACATGTAGCAGGAACCAGAGTTAAGCTTTGTCACCTACACAATTTTTGTTTTCAACCTCAGCACAATTTACTACATCCTCTGTCATTCAAGTTTCTAACTGGGGATCAGCATAAAATTGAATTTCTTGAGCCTTTCCTTTAAAACCCTCCTCTACCAGGTCCTAACCCAACTTTCCAAGCCTGTCTCCCACTCTTACTCTTTTCTTAAGTGAGCCTTCAGCTCTGGCTAACCTGATCTCCTTGTTTCTCTCTATAATTTATTCTAGAGTTAGTTTTGATCATTTTGTTCTACTGCTTAGAATTCCTAACCCATTTTCCTTTCCAATTCAAATTGTTGGCTGCTCCAAGCCAAGCTTAATCCTGACTTTTCCATGAAGCTTTCCCTGACCATCTCAAGGTCATGCAGCCTTTTGAAGCCATGTGACGTCATGTGAACTGTTCATGTTACTAAATGCTTGTCTCTAACTAGAGGATAAAACATGATTCACCCTCCCCGTGCCTTCAAAAAACACTATTAGTATATTCTGAAATATAGTTTTAGAAGTATCTAAATCATTATATTATCATTCACTAGGAAATGATCTATCTCAGAGTATCTCATGAGAGACAGTAAATGACCACAACATAAATGCATCATATCAGTAACGTTAGCTAAATGATGTGTAATTATTGTGATACAGGTGGTACATTTTTAGTATTGACTTTAGGTAGCAAATTACATTTCTTTGGAATAACAAGTCTGTTTCTTACTTTTTATTTTTATTAATTTTTTTTTCTAATCTATGTCATCTAATAATTTTTAGCCCATGTATGTGGGCAGTCATATTGATTTTTTATTTTCTGTGTGTAGGCAAAATCTTACATAATCTCACAGCACTTGAATTTCAAAAACTTACGTATCTGATTTCAATCAACTTTCATTGAAACAAGGAAGGCATTATGAATATGTTCTGATAAAATACAGTTTGTTAAATATTTTTTAATGTTTATTTTTGAGAAAGAGAGAGACAGGCAGACAGACAGCCCGAGCAGAGAAGGAGCAGAGAGAGAGGGAGACACAGAATCTGAAGCAGGCTCCGAGCTCTGAGCTGTCAGCACAGAGCCTGATGCAGGCTCACCAACTGTGAGATCATGGCCTAAGGCGAAGTTGGATGCTTAACCAACTGAGCAACCGAGGTGTCCCAGTTTGTTAAATAATTGTAAAATCACTATATATAATACCTTTATATATTAAATAATATCCTTTGATTCAGTTTTGTTTGTTTATGTGTGTATGAGAGAGAGAGAGAAGAAGAAAGCAATGACTTCTGTTTTCTGCTCTACGTGTTTTTCTTGATTAATACACTTGGAATAAATTCTTATGGTCATTAATTTTAATTGAAAATAATACATTTAGAGTTTTTATTCTCAGATATTGACATTGTTTTGTTTTAATTTTTCCTTAAGTTGTTAAATGTAATTTGATTGAGACCATTCTAATATTCATTCAGCAAACATTTTGAGCACTAATTAATGCCAACTTCTGTGCAAATCACTAGCTGAGTAATGATGAACAAAATAGTCTTTGGCTTCACTCATAAGCTAATGAGATCATTAGTGACTGTAGTAATTGTACCCTTTGCTCCAAGCATCACATGACTTCAGGAGTACTTTCTAAACTTAGGAAGTCTCCTGTAAATTCTGTCTTTGAAGGACAACTCTACCTTTGCCCCCTATAGACAACCGTGGCATAATACAAGCAGTACTGAATTTGGAATAAAGAAATTTAAATTTGCATTCTGGTTTAGCTACTCCCTATCGTGTCTACTTTACAAAGCAATTAAACTATCTGAGTAATTTTCACTCCTAAAATCAGTGTGATATGTATCTCATAGGCTATATAGAAGTTAAGAGTTATGAAATAACATATATGTATACTTTCGAAGTTTCTGATAACCTCCATGTTAAGTGGCTTCTTTTTTTTCTTGAGTTGTATAGAGGAACAATCAGCCTAGGTCGATGTCACTGCCTGAGCTTTGTAGCTGAAATTTATCAGCTTTATCATCATCATTACCATCATCATCGTCGTTACAATTTTGGCATGCCTTCTCTGTACCATGCGGTGGGCTAGATTGTATGTTTAGTGCTTCTCAACATTAGCTTTATATTAGAATCACAGGGATAGTTTTAAAAAAATGTGCAGGTTCTATTCCAGACTAATTACATCAGAATCTCTGGGGGAGGGACTCAGGCACCAGGACTTTCTAAAGCTCTCCAGGTGATTCCAATTAGGTTGAGAACAACTACTTTGATTAATTATCTCATTAAATCTTTATAAAATTCCTAAAAGTAGAGATGTTCGTTTCCATTTTATACAGAGGAAACTTAGGCTAGGCAAAACTAAAGACTTTATTCATTGTATATACCCAGTCAGTGGCAGATTTTGGATTCAAACCCAGATCTGTTTGGTTTGAGAGTCCATGTTCTTTTTCCTAAGCTCTTATTTATATAATGTCAACTCTGTTTTGCCCACACATTAAAATGGAAGATCAAAGATAAGAAGGTTCTGAGCTCAGCTTTTTTCCACTTTTTTAGGATTCACCCTTCTTACTACAATATGTGTTCTATAGATAAGGTTTAACAATTTAACTCAATTGAGGTGTTAGGAAAATTTAGGAAATGAATGAAAATGTTCCTATTCCAGCTAACAAAGCAAGGAGCTTTATTATTTTGAATAAAAAATGGGTATGATAATTAAACCCAGTGTACAGAAATGTGGGCAGAGGTGAGAATAAATGGGGTACAAGTTTAATAATTACTTTTAGAAACCAAGTAAAAATGCTGAGATTTTAGTTACAATTTTCTGGAAACATATTTTTTCTATTTCTTTATCTTCAAACTTTATATGTTATTCTGTGTTTGATTGGAATCTTGTAAATAGAATAGCATATGGTTGAATTTTTAAAAATTCTACCTGTGAGTCTTAGACATTTTTTTGAGTCTTAGTCTTTTAATAGCTAAGTTTAACCCAGTCATATTTATTGTACTTACTAATATATTTGGGTGTATTTCTGACATACTACTTTGTGTTTCCTAATTATTATTCCCCATATTTCTATTATGTTTTGGTTTTTTCTACCTTCTTTTATATTTTTTAAGTTTTCTTTCTTCCGTACATTTTTATTTTTACAGTTTGGGAAAGTACACTAGTTATCATCCTTATATGCAGAGAGAGCAGAAACAAACTAATTGATCTAAGCAGCATATTCACTAATAAAAAATATTGAGTATCTAATGAATTTAGCTGACAGGATTGTGTACAGCGAGGTAAACTGTTGAAGCAGTTTCTTTCTAATTGCCTGTAAGCTTAAAGTAATTGACAAGGGTCGAAATACACATAATAAAATCCATTCTAATGAATTGTCTGTAAGAGTGTCATGTGTTTCATGTTTATGACTGCCCACCCAGATTAATTAGTAATAGTGCCTCAATTTATTATATCAATTTTATTACATAAAAAATAATGAATAGGACTCAGGATGATTGTTATCTCATTTGAGGTGATGGGTTGTTGGTAAAGAGTACTGTAAAGTTAGATGTAGGTTATGTAGGTCATAGCTTTTGTTTTGGAGTGGTGGGTTTTCATGTGGTTACTATGTTGCCAAAAGAATAAGTAGACAAAAGGAAGAAATAGGACATGTTATAGTTAAGTATGAATCGAGGATCATGAGTAATCCAATTTTTTGTATTTGCAGTTTAAGAAGAAAATTAAAGTTAAACCAACAAGAAACTAGTGTCTCTGGACTATAAGAGGAACAGAAAGTATGAGTAATTTATTACTTAATTCAAATTAAATCGACTTTCTTTTGACAATGATTAGGTAATTCAGAGTTTTTGAGAAAATCAGACCTCAGTAGTTTACCCCATTGTAGATAGTCAATCTTGTCAAGTAATTTATCCCGCTGTGTTTGGATCAGAAAACATGCCCATTGTAACTACATTTAACAAAAGCTTAGTTTAGTGCTGAGTTTCAACATTTATGCCATTATAGAGTTTTCTAGAGTTGAACACTGCCTGGGTCTTGACACGACTATTGCCTCACCAGGCCTCCTGAGCTGCATATAATTCCTGTGTTTTTCTGGCTGGATTTCACTCCAAAGTCTAACTGACACTCTATGCTTTCTCTCTCACACTTGCCCGACTAAGTCCTTTGTATCCTGTCATTTTCAACTTAGATGTCACCTGGGAAACCTTTCCTGACCTCCCTGCCACCCACCTCTGCTTGGGCTAAATTTATCTCTCTGTGCTCCAATATCTCTATGTTGTAGAATCTAGAGGATTAAATGTTTGAGGGAGCTGCCTCCGTTCGACTCTGAGCTCTGAAAGGGGAAAAACTTGCTTTATTCGCTTTCATATGTTTGTAATTTGCTCCATTCTTTGTGTGCAACTTATGAGTCAAGTAGAAACAACATCCTGGTTCCTTATGGTTTTGTGCAACTACATTTTACAAACTAAAAAATATTCAGTTATGTTTATTGGATGGATGTTAAGTAAGTGCCGCAATTCACTGATGTTTCAGCAGATGACTGTGAAACCCACCTTACTCAGAATCACAGATGCTAGAGCTATGGCTACTATTTTATTTGACAACAGTGCTACCCATCTTACTGGAAAAGACCTCATTTTCCAATCAGACGTAATGAATACTTAAGGAAGTGCTACACTTGGAAGGAAACATTGCTTCATGGATTTTATGCCAACCCACTGACCATATGTAAATAGACTATGTGAATAGACACTTTCTGTCTCTGTTGTCAATGAGTGGGCTTTTGCTTTATATTTCCAGAACTGCACTTTAGAATGGCTTTAAATATTAGCTACAAAACGCACCCTATTGTTAATACATCATATAATCAATCTGCTAAAAACAGCCAAAACTCCCAGAGAGAGTTGCTGTACCATGAGAAGTGATTGGTGATGGCATTCATTTCTCTTTTGTATTAGCACTGACTGCGAATGACGACAGTGTAAGAAATCTAGCAAATCAAGGACACTCTTTAAGAAAATTCTTAAGCCTGTTTCAACTCTATTCTCTCAAGACAAAGCTTGTTCTCTGTCCATCAATATGCAGTGGAAAGATGTGCAGTTAGTGGAAAGGGAATGGGATTTAAATTAAATGAGTTTAAATCCTGGCTCCAGCTTCTCATTTGATCAAATTACTTAACCTTTATGAGCCTCAGTTTCCCTATCTGTAAAATGGAGATAATGGTACACTGAAGATTATTGTGAGGACAAAATAATGCACTAGATGCACTGAGTATAGAATTAATACTCAAAGATTAGTTGCCATTAGACACAGTAGGAAGAGAAAACCAATGACCTAAATCATTACATTTTTTCTCTTTTCCTTTCTTCATTGGATGAATTTTAGTTTTAGAGCTGAATATACATCTCATTTCACAGTGAGTACTTGTGAGTATTCACGAAGCTATTGGTAGACCATCACTCTCAAATAGTGAAAATAGCCTTTGTGTGACATGAGTGTTTGCTGATTTCCTCTAATAGCTGGGTTTTATAGCTGTTCTGATTCTAAGAAGTCTGCTTATTTTGTGTAGAAGATTACACAACCAGTAAAAACAAAGTGATCTGAGAGTAAAGACGTTCCTTAATACCTTAAATATATAGGTCGTCAAGTGAAAGAAATCCCTGCTGATTTATTCAGAATCGGGCCCATCAAAACACTGTACACAATAAACAATTCTAGATTCAATCTACATTTTTTGCACTGCTTTAGATATACATCTTTATTTCTGAGGCTAGTGGTGAAACTTCTGATCTGTGCTCACTGTGCATATGATAGAGGCAGTGATGGGAAACAGTGGCTGCTGTTGTGTGCCTTACCCTGGTCCAGGAGATGTGTTTGTTTCTTTATGCAGATCGGTACCCTTTCCCCACGGCTAGAATTTCCAACCAAAAATAATCCTTTAGGTACGTTTTGTTTAGCTCCAATCTAATTACTTCAAATATGTAGGTGTTTTTTTTTTTTTTTAACTTTCTTCCTGATTCTGAATGAGGATTTAGTTAAATGCCTGTTTAAGAATTGATGAGTAATTTAAAGGATTTAGGAGAACATTCTGTGCTATTATATGCAAATACATGCCATGCATGGCTCCCTATGTCATTAACCTGGCAGTCATTTCATGCATGACTCCCCATCTTATTAAGCTAGCAGTATGGAATATTTGATTTACTAAACTGGTATGAACTACTTAGTGTGCTAATATAGGAATATAACTTTTAAATTTCTTTGGAATAACTATCTTCGAAACAGATTCTTGAAGGCGATAACATTATTTTGACAGCTGTGCTCAGTTTCTAAAAGTCTATTTTAGGAAGCTTCTTATAACTGTTGAAAATGTACCTGTGTGATTTGAATGAACCATACAATAATTGAAAATGAAAACCATCATAGCAATAAGAGCCCTTAGAATTCTGTAGCAAGTGATTCGACAACACAGGTAAATAAATTTGGTAGACGCGTTTGCTTCTAGACAGGATGTTTAACAATGTATGGTTGCCTGAGAGTCTGCCACTAGGCTCCCAGTTACCATGATGCTCTAAAAACTCTTTTTATAGCCAAGGCCCCCCTGGCTTTCCCTGCTTTCGTTGCCATAGCAGCATTCATTGGCCATGGGATTTACAGAAAAAAAAAAAAGAGGGGGGAGGGGGATTGCATATTTGTAAAGTTGGTGCAATGCCAAATGTAGCAGGAATTATAAATGCAGGATGCTGGATTCTTCCTTTAGTGTCCATTTCAGCTGGCGCCTAATGTCACCCACATAATCACAAACCACTCTGTCATCATTCAGACCAGCTGCATGAAATGAGACAAAGGGAAATTTAGCAGCAACGGAGGGAATGGTAATTTAAAAGGCTTTTAAATGATGTTTTCTATGTTCCTCAGTCAACAATATTTTAAAGCCTTTAATTTTTTTTCCCTACAATAGGATTTCCTTGTTTTTGCTGGCTTGACTGATAACACGTTAGTACTAAGTTGGCCAAAAAAATGTCAGAGACTAGAAAGGAGGTCAAATAGATAAATCCAAAAAGGAATCGAAAGGAAATACTTACAGAAACCTTCATTTCTGGTAGATTTTTTACATTTAAATTATATAAGTACATTTGCCTTTACTCTCTGCTTAAGGTATAATTTTTGAACCACAAATGTTCAATGTTTATCAGATATGCCTTTCAATAAACACTTCCAGATTTGTAATATTATGTCGATCGTTTCTTCAGTCGTGACACGTATTTCAGAGTTCACAGGCAACAGGAAAAAAAAATGTTCATGGGGGAAGAAAACCAAGTGAATAATCCAGGGAAGTTGGTGAACTGTGACATGTGCAGGGCTCATGTGAGCCATGAATATGTAAGGGGGACTGGCTAGGCCGGGGGTGGGGGTAGGGGCAGGGGGAGAGGATGTTAGGTGGGGAATTTGTCCAAGAGAGAGGGAATATACAATGTGTGTTTGCTTGCAGCTATTCCAGGATTCTGGCAAGTGCACTAGGACATACAAATGGATGAAGTGATCTCTTAAAATGGGAGTAGCTTATTGGTAGATGGCTGGAAATAGAGAAATGAGCTATGAGAGGACCATTAATGTTTGGCTGAGTCTTTTCTTAGTTAAATTTTTTTTTTCTTTTTTATGGACTTTTCATCTCAAACTGTAAATAGTGCCTACATATAAGGATAAATAATTTCATAAATCGAATAGAGATCTCAGACATCGACTCACCATCATCTGGGAAATTGGTAAACCACAAAGATGGCATTGCAAATCAATGGGAAAAAGGAAAGAGTGTTCAATGATCAGTTTGGGGACAATATGGTTATCTATATGGAAAAAATTAAAAGAAGATTCATAGATCATAGGAAAGAAATAGAATTCACTAAAGACAAATTTGAGTAAAAGAATCTAAAATCTTTAAGAAAAATATAGTAGACTTTTTTATAGTTTTAAGGAAGGTAATGGTTTATTAAACAAGCTATGAAAGTACAAATTTTAAAGGAGAAATAACAGTTTGACAAGAAAAAAAAAACCAGCATAAGCACAGTGAGATGACAAAGTCTAGGAGAAGATATTTTCAGTTCAATAGCTGAGGATTGTTTTGCAGAATAAAGCATTCCAATGAATTAATAAAGGAAAAGACTTTTTTTTTTAAATCTCAGTCGGCAAAAACAGCTAAACAATATGGAGAAGTCACTCACAGAACCCTGAACTGCCAACAAACATATCAAGGTGATCAAATTCATTAATAAGAGAATGCAAAGGAAATGAAAAATGATAAAGCATTTTATAGATATCAGATCAACAAAAACTGCAAGTCTGACAAGGCCAAGTATTAGCGCAGGTTTGGGAAAACAGTGCCTGTGAGAGCTTAAATTTGTATGAGGGCTTTGGAAAACAATTTGACAAGGTATGGTGAAGTTTGAAACATGCCTCCTGTAGGACCAAGCAATCCTTTATCTAGGTGAACACATGTGCACACCAAATATTACAGCATGAACTAAAAATTGGAAACCAACATATCATGGCATATTCATATTCTGGGATACTATATGCCTACTAAAATGAATGGAATAAAAGTTTTCATAGATGAGGGAAAAACATTGAGTGAGAAAAGTAAGTTTCTGTATCAAACATAAAATATAGTACCATTTGTGATAACGTAAATATGCTATTAAGTTAATATATTTAAAAAAAATTTTTTAATGTTGATTTATTTATTTTGAGAGAGACAGAGACAGCATGAAACTGTCAGTGCAGAGCCTGACGCGGGGCTCAAACCCACGTAGCTGTGAGATCATGACCTGAGCCAAAACTGAGAATCTGATGCTTAATTGACTAAGTCACCCGGATGCCCCAACGTTTATGTTAATATGAAATAAGCTATTTATGGATACATGTCTATATAGTAAAAGCATAAAAACATGAGTAGAAGGAATATACTTCTGTTAAAGAAAAAATGGTCAAGGAATTAAGCAAAGGCAAAAAGAACACAGGAGGTGCTGGTTGATGGGAGGGCATATTTACAGTGGTGTTGCCAAAAAAAAAAAAATCCAGACTGGAGTCTGATGAAGGCTTGAGATCCAACAAACTTATACAGAGGACAGAGGAACATTTCAGACCTCATGATGGGGGTGTAATTAGTCAAATTCACACTATAGAAAACTCTATAGATAACTAACTCCATTTCTTCAACAACAACAAAAAATTGCAAGCCAAATTGTAAGCCAAAGAGAAAATAATAAAAAAGATACAAGGGGAATTTGAAAAGAGACATAAAATTCCTATCAAGCAATGTCAGTGTAAGGGCCTCATTTGGATCATGATTCAACAAACTGTAAAGTTACATTCATGAAACAATTGGAAATGCAGATAATGACTGGATATTTAAGTTATTTTAGGTGTGGTGTTGGTAATACAATCTACTTAGGACTATATAGCAAATAATTAAAGAAAACAGTGCAGAGATGAGCAGGGCAATCCTAGTTCTTATTTTACTACAAATTAAGAGTAGGGAGCAATTAGTTCTGAACATGTCTCTGGAATGGTCAGAAAAGACTCATTCATTTATTTGCTTGTTTAACAAACATGTAGAGAAGCTATCATATATCGGATAAGATACTCTTATGCACTGGAGATGTTAGTGAAATAAATAGAAGAATGTTTCTGACCTCCTAGAGTTCACACCATATGAGGTTAAAAATGGACAGTAAACAAACATGCAAATAAATATATCATTGGCAATAAGTGGTAGATAGAAAAGTAAACCAGGCAAGGGGGATGGCAACGGGGAGGGTTATTATTTTATACGGTCAGGGAAAGACTCACTAGTAAGATGCTATTTAAATGGAAATTTCTGAAGTCTAAACATGCCAATAGCTGGACAGTGTCATGGAAGTGGAAACTTCTAGGTGCAAGACACAGCAGATGTGAAGGATGCGAGATAAGAGTCTAGCTGGGATGATCTGGAAAGAGTCAGGAGGTCACGTGCAGCAGGAATGCAGCAAGTGACATGAAGAGTCAGAGATCACAGGGAGACAGGTCACGTGGAGCCCTGCAGGCCAAAGTAAAGAAAAGTATATTTTACTCTGAATGAGGTAGAGGGTCCATAGCTCAGGGGTTAGAGCACTGGTCTTGTGAATGAAGTAGGGATGTAGTGGGGATTTTCAGTGGAAGTGTGAACACTTGGACTTAAATTTATAAGATTTACTCTTTGCTTTGTTGAGATTAGGCTTTAAGCCAAGGGCAGAAGCAGGAAAACTGGTCAATTACAACAATCCATATGCCTGTTTCACTTCAATCTCGCAATGTCATAACCAAACTTCTGATTTTCTCTCCAGATGTTCAACTCCTGGAGTCTTCCCATTTATTTTACTGGACCAAATCCAGGCCTCGTTTTCTTTCATACCCACATAAAATTCTGCAGATTTGGGCTCTGTCTTCAAAGTATATGGAAAATGCAACATGTTCTTTATTATGGTAAAATACACACAACATAAAATTTTCCATTTAGCCATTTTTAAGTGCATTTTCTATGGCATTAAGTATATTAATGTTGTGTGAAACCTTCACTACCATCCGTCTCCAAAATGTTTTCATCATCCCCAACCTAAACTCTGTACCTGCTAAACACTAACTCCTCATTCCCTTTCTCTCCTCAACCCTTGGCAACTTCTATGGTACTTTCTGTTTCTATGAATTTGACCATCTAGGTACCATTGTAAATGGAATCATACAATAATTGTCTTTTGTGCCTGGCTTATTTCACTCAGCGTATGTCCTCAAAGTTTATCCATATCATAGTATGTGTCAGAATATCCTGGCTTTCTAAGACCGAATAATACTCCATTTTATGCACGTACCATGTTTTGTTTATCCATTCATCAGTCAATGGACACATGCTTTGCTCCCACCTTTTGGCTATTGTAAATAATGTTACTATGAACATGGGTGTACAAATATCTGTGTGACTCTGCTTTCAGTTCTTTTGGGTATATGTTCAGAAATGGAATTGCTTGATCATATGGTAATTCTATGTTTAATAATGAAATGCCATGAAAATGAAGAGGTAGATGATAGAAGAGAACCAAGAAAGAGTCCTAAGAGTGAAGTGAAGAAATGCTTCAAGAAAATAGAAAATGATAAACAGTACTACTAAAAGATCAGCTAAATAAGAACCAAGTACTTTTTTTTTTGGATTTATAGATGTGGGTGTCATTTGTGACTTTGACAAGAGGTATATTGGTGGAGTAGTAGGAGCAAAATCCAGACTGGCATGGCTTCAAGTGACCAGGAAGTATAGATTGGTAATAATGGGACCAGACAACTTATTTTATATTTTTATTAATTTTTTTAAATTTTATTATTTATTTTTGAGACAGAGCATGAGCAGGGGAGGGGCAGAGAGAGAGGGAGACACAGAATCTGAAGCAGGCTCCAAGCTCTGAGCTGTCAGCACAGAGCCCGACGCAGGGCTTGAACTCACAGACCGTGAGATCATGACCTGAGCTGAAGTCAGACTTTTAACCGACTGAGCCACCCAGGTGCCCCAAAGACAACTTATTTTAAAGGGAAACAGAGATACAGGGACGACCTAGATCTCAACTATGGAATAGGAGTTTTTAAGTGGTAATAGTTTAAGCAGGGAGGAAGGTAAGAGTGGACATTGATATGTGATAAACCACTAGTCTGGGGACTAGAATAGGACAAAAAGATGGAAGAAGGGCAAGTTTGCTCTTTTTCTTGAGCTGGAACATCCATCTTCTCATGCCCTTGGACATCAGCATTACTGGTTTTCAGGCCTTCAGATTTTGACTGGGCCTTACACCATTGGCCCTTTAATTCCCAGGTTTTTGGACTGGGACTAAATTGTACCCCTGGCTTTCCTGGGTATCCAGTTTGCAGATGATAAATTGTGGGCCTTTTTGGCTTCCATAATCATGGGAACATATTCTTATAATAAATCTCCTCTTGGAGCACCTGAGTGGCTCAGTGGGTTAAGCATCTGACTTTTTGGTTCAGTTTATGAGTTCGAGCCCCACGTCAGGCTCTGTGTTGACAGCTCAGAGCCTGGAGCCTGCTTCAGATTCTGTGTCTCTGTCTCTCTCTGCCTTTCCTTTGCTCGTGTTCTATTTCTCTCTCTCAAGAATAAACATTAAATAAAAATTTTAAAAAATAATAAATCTTTAAATTCTTTTTAAAAATTAAAACAATCAATCTCATTTTATATGTACCTATATATGTAAATTATTGGTTCTTTTTCTCTGTAGAGCCCAGAATAAAACACTTAACTTTCAAAGCTAAGGCTGACATGTGAATTCACTACCTCATATATATAAAAAAACAAATTATGGTTTATTGTTATTATTAATTATTTTCTACGCATAAGACCATGCACTATCTATAAGAGTACCTGTGAAATATCAGTTACTGTTTTCAATAGATAAGTTTAGTTTGGGACATGAAAATAGTTGGGAGATAATGCCCAAGTAAATGACTTAATATTACTGTTATGTCCTAGGACAGAGATGGGGCAGGCCTAGGGAAGAGCAACCTTACACATAGACTTACTATCTATGGCAGTAATTAGCACTGTTTGCCAAATATTTTTGGTTCTCCACAATCCAGGCTCATGGTAGGAACATAATTTCTTACTTTGTGATTGGATGGAATCATGATACTAATTCTGGTCAATGAATTGTGAGAAGATATATATGTGCCAGAGCATTTAATGTATTTAATGCTGCTGTGAGACCCTCAAGAGCTCTCTGTTCCCTCTGATGTGGGAAATTGCACAATACTCAGTCTGAGACCCTGAGAAACAAAACTAAGCAAAGTCTCCCTGATCATCTGAGATGAACGTGCCACCAAAGAAGGAATATATGATGTTTTATTTTTTTAAGCCACTGAGATTTGGGTATTGTTTGTCATTGCCTATATTGACTGATGCTGTTGCTAAAGCTTGTGTTACTTACATTTTGGGAGAAGTGAGAGGATAGGAATTGGCAGAGCAGGGTAAAGTTGTGTATTTTATGCTGCATAGGACACCTGCTTGAAGGAGTAGAGGTTGAGATCCTTCCTGTAGCCTATGGGAAAGCTTCATCAGCGTAGAAGAGGAAACCTTTACTATTCATCCACTCACAGAATTACCTTTTCTAATTCATTCTAAGTCACTTTCTGTGCTAATGGTCACCTTGTATTTGAAGAATATCAAAATGACTGATTTTGCTACAGTCATGTTATAGTGTTTGGGAATAAGCTGGAGTCTCAAGGATGGGTGGGAGGGTGCTTAAAGAAGGAATGGAAATAGCGAAGAGGCAACACTGGAACTGTGTTGCTTCTGTGCTGAACACTACATATTTTAACTCATTTAACCCTCAAAAACAAAACAAAGCAAAACAAACAAACTTGAAGTAGTACTATTGTTATAATTCCTAATTTGCACGTGAAAAAACTGAGGGTAAAAGGTTTAGATGATTTGCCCAAAGTGTTTGTTAATAAATGCCAGGGTAGAATTTAAACCAAGGTGGTCTAAACTTCAGAGACTGAACTCATAGCCTCTATGCTATGCTGCCTCACAGTTAGTGAATGCTAGACTAAGGGCATGCTAGGTGACCCTTCCATTTATTCACTCATTGAAGCAATATTATTGAGCCCTGTTATGGGTCAGACATTGTTCTATGCACTAGAGAGATAGCAGAGAGCAAACCAATTTCTGCTTTCATAGATTACATTCTAAAAGATGACTGACAGTAAAAAAAAAAAAATCAAGATGTAACATGTTGGGTTGTGTTAAGTGCTGTGAAGAAAAACGATGTGGAGGGATGGAGGGGTAGAGGAGAGTCTGATAAGAGTGTTTGGGTGACATCTGAGCAGAGTTGAATGAGAGGAGAGAATGAACACTATGAAGATTTAGGAGACCATTTAGCTAAGAGCAAGCAAGTGTGAAGTCCCTGAATGTGCAACAGGGAGTCAGTATGGAGTAGAGTGGCTACAGGGAGACCTAGAGGAGATGAGTTCACAGATAGTTGAGGTGGGGAGAGGCAGGACACAACTGCAAGATCAAGTAGATGGTGAAGGACTATACCATCATACAAATAATGAGCTTAAGAAAAATTATTCTGGTTGCTCTGTGTAGTTTGGGTTTAAGCAAAAATATTTTGGAGGAGGTAGGTACAGTACTCAAGGGAAAAGTGGTTGGAGTCTTACTATTACGGAACCAGGCTGGAATGCTGGTGGAAAAACCAAGCGGCACTCAGAGATCTCGGCGGATCGGAGATCTATTTAACACAGGCAGGCTCAGAGGAGACCATTTCTCCAAATGCCAGTGGGGAGGGTAATTTATAGTCGTCAGCTTCCATGTCTGTGGGGGTTTTTGCTCATGCAGCAAACGAAGGAAGAAGAACCCGGAGGAGGGGTCTCTAAGCTAGAGACCAGAGTTCGTTTTAGGCCCTTCGGCCATCTTTGGCGTACTTTATTCACTTCTCCAACATTACCAGGATGGAGAAAATAGATTTCATTCCAGTTTTCCTCCCCCAAATCTCTGTGCCCCAGTTACAGAGCTGTCTTTCAAGTTCTTGGCAGGTCGTGCCACTTCCTGCCTTGGACAATGCCTCATTCCATGCTATTCCCCTTTCCTTCATTTTTTCTTCTTCACTTCCTTTAATCTGCCTTCTGGATTCCCAAGACTAAGTGGGGAATTGCCAATTATAGTATTATATAGTGTGGGGGCACCCTTATTCTCAGTTGGACTCATCACAATTATGATTAATTATCTAATAATATCTTTCCCCCTACTGGACCATGAGATCTTTAAGCGGGAGGGACTAGGTAAGTCCTGTTACCCCCCAGGCCCCAAACTTATTACATGTATAAAAAGTAGAATTAGATTTCTTCTTTATTTCCCAGTATGTATATTACTGTAGTTGAAGGGAAGAAATGATCATTCCATTTGGGGCCCTAAGTACTTATCAAAATTTAAAATTGTTTTAAAAGCCAAATACTTTATACTGTGCTTACTTAGTAAGTTGGTAATAATTCTACATGAAACCTCAACAATCATTAGGTTGACTGATATAAGAATGTAGATTATCTCATATTTTATAAAAAAAAGTAAAATGACTACACAATGTCCCCACATTATACTGTTTACAAATGCTAAGCAGGTAGAAAAGGGCGCAATTTAAAAATGCGTTTTTCGGGTCGCCTGGGAGGCTCAGTCAGTTAAGCTTCTGACGATTGCTTGCCTTTGGCTCAGGTCATGATCTTGTGGTTTCATGAGTCTGAGCCCTGCATCTGGCTTTGCGCTAGTAATTAATTTCTGCTTGTAATTCTCTCTCTCCCTCTCTTTCTGCCCTTCGCCCACTTGTGCTCTGTCAAAATAAATAAACTTAAAAATTTTTAAATGTGTTTTTCAAGGAAAACAAGGTCAATGCATTGAAGGCTGCTGCTTTATTTTTATGATTCCAAATTTGCGAAAAGCTTATATTCCTAAAATTAGTAACATTATATATTTAACATAGTGGCATTCTGTGTTTCAAAAAAGATTGGTGTGTTACTAAATTATACCACATATTTTTGGCTTCTTCAATCTCAGTATTGAAAAGGTTAAAAAAAAATTCTAATCACTTTGGTCAAAACAAATTCACAACATCTTTACTATTCTGCATGGAAGGGCTAACTGGGAACATTCATTAATCTAGCACTTTAAGATTTTAATTTCCAGATGGGATGATTAGCATTTCTGAGCTTTTTATATTCAAACCACAAAAATAAGTCCTTCTCAAGGGTCACTGGAGGCAAATAATTTAGACCCAATGTTTTGCTAAGTTAACTACTGTGCTCTATCTATCATTTAGCTCATTTAGAATATTCACTCTGAGTCCATATTCGTATTTTTCAGATTTTGCTTACAATACAAACCAACTTATTTGGACTAATACTATCAGTATGACACATGCTGGAGAATTCCTTTGTTTATTTTAATTTTTTTTATATATATGACTCCTGTGTTTTTCTGTTTTTTATTATTTTGCAGATTGATTTATATGAAAATACTGGGCACTACTGTGAGAACTGAATTGAAGTTCATGGCTGCAGTTATAATTCAGGTAATTATATTACTTTGTTGGTTATTTTATCCCCTTCTTTCCAGAAAGTAGTTTGAGGAGAGATGAAATCAGGTACGCTGTCATTAATTAAAGAAATACTTAATATGTTTTACAAATGTTAGGTGGATAAAAGCAGAAAGCAGTAAGGATGACTTGGTATAGAATACCCTCATTTTGTTCAGGGGACGCATTCATGGGAACTTGAGCATTATTGAATCAATCATTCATGCGTTCTTGAACCAAAGTCCTTATGAAGATTATTTGTCACTAATATTATGAAGTCATGACTTGCTTTGGTTAGTCCTTACTGACTACAGTGATATTTATGGTGCTCTTTATGACATCAAAGTAATTCCACCAATCTCAATAAAAATATATCATTAAAAGTATATATGATATAAATGTATATTCCAAAATAATAACCACAAGGTAAGTGAATACCCAAGTATATACCCAACTGAAGAAAGAATTGATACCTCCTACAAGCTCTTTTCCATTATGTCTCCATTTCTCCCACTTACATGGAACGAGTTTTAATTTTGTATGCATCATTCATTTGCTTTTTTTAGTGGTGTAGCCATATATAAATGTATTCCTAAAGTTGCTATTGCTTAGCTTTTTCCTTTTTGAACACTTAAAATGGATCATACTGTATTTCTTGTCTGCGACCTGCTTTCCTCGCACAATATTTATTGATAATACACAGCTGTTGAGTATTCTGTTGTATGCATCTACTTCCCATTCATTTATCCATTCTAGTTTCTAGCCTTTTTGCTACTGTGAACAACGTGGCTAAGAATGTCTTCTGATGTGCCAGCTCTCTAGGATATATACTTGAGAGTTATAGATTATTAAATTATAGAGTATGGAATTGCCAAGTTATAGATTATGTGCCAGTTGAACTTTATTTAAGTGAAGGTATTATCTAGTCATATCAGTTTCCATTTTTATCACTTTCATTTCTGCAAATTCTTGCCAACATTTAGTATTGTCAGACTTTACTTTTTTTTTAATCTAGCAAGTATAAAATTGACTTTAATTTGCATTTCCTTTAACTAAGGTGGTTAAACGTCTCTTAATAGGTTTGTTGACTGTTTTTATTCTGTACATTTCTATCATGACTTTGACAGGCAGAGCCTAGGATGACCTTTAGCGATCCTTGTCTCCTGGTTTTTGTGCCCTTGTATAATATCCTCTAAATGAGTGAGGGCTAGACCTCGTGATTTGCTTGTAACAAATAAAATGTGGCAAAAGCTAACGGGATGTCAATTCTGAGATTAGGTTCCAGGGATTCTGTGGCTTCGGTCTTGCTTGCTCTCTCTCATTCTTTTGCTCTCTCTTACGCTGAGTGAAGTCAGGAGCTGTGTTGGGAGCTACCCAAGGAGAGTCCCGCATGTTAAGGAACTGAGGGAGGCCCCTAGTTAACAGCTGCAACGAATTGAGGCCCTCAGTCCAACAGACTGCCAAGAACTGAATCTTGTCAACAACCAAAAACCGTGGCAGTGAGCATGCAAGGAGTTCCTCCCCTCGCAGAGCCTTCAGATGAAACTGTGGTTCCACCTGACATTTGGTTGCAGCCTCATGAGAGGCCTGGGTGAGAGGCCCTGAGCCACACCTCACCAGGATCCTGACCCACAGAAACAGTGAGATGATAAATGTTTGTTGTTTGGTAACTGCTGAGTTTTAGGGTAATATTGTTATGCAGCAAAGCTAACACAATGACTGGGACTGACATTTTCTTATGGCTCATGGGATTTTTTTTTAACGTTTATTCATTTTTGAGAGACAGAGAGACAGAGTGCTAGTAGGGAGAGGGGCAGAGAGAGAAGGAGACACAGAATCCAAAGCAGGCTCCAGGCTCTGAGCTGTCAGCACAGAGCTTGATGCAGGGCTTGAACCCCTGAACAATGAGATCATGACCTGGCTGAAGTCAGAAACTCAGCTGACTGAGCCACGCAGCTGCCCCCATAGGAATTCTTTATATATTCTGAATATAATCATTGTCAATTCTATATGTTGCGTTAAGTTTCTATAAAATTCTAAATTCTTTTTTCTGTTGTGTCTTTTTTTTTTTTTTTTTTAATTTTTTTTCAACGTTTTTTATTTATTTTTGGGACAGAGAGAGACAGAGCATGAACAGGGGAGGGGCAGAGAGAGAGGGAGACACAGAATCGGAAACAGGCTCCAGGCTCCGAGCCATCAGCCCAGAGCCTGACGCGGGGCTCGAACTCACGGACCGCGAGATCGTGACCTGGCTGAAGTCGGACGCTTAACCGACTGCGCCACCCAGGTGCCCCTGTTGTGTCTTTTGAAGAAAGATTTCTGATATAAGTCTGTTGTTCTGTCTGGATCTATATATCCTTTTTATCCTTTATACTTTTGGGATAATAAGAAATCCTTTCCTAACTTGAAGTCTTGAAGATCCTCTTCTATATTCTCTTTTTAAAACTGTATAGATTTTCATTTAATATTTAAGTTCTTTAGTTCATTTGAAATTGATTTTCATGTATTATGTGATATAGGAAACATTTTAATTGTTCTTCCATTTGGGAAACTTCCACCCCTCTCTTATTGAATAGGTCATCCTTCCTCCTAATCTGCAGTTTCATATTTATCCTTTTTTATACAGGCACAGGCTTATTTTGAGTCCTATATTCTGTTCCTTGCTTTTTTTTTCCTGTTTCTGTGTCAACATCACAGAGTTTCAATTAGTATAATAACTTTATAGTAGGTCTTGATAGCTATTGGGGCAACTCCCCCTATCTAGTACTTCAGGAATGCTTTGACTAAACCTATCTCTTTGCAGGGTGCCTGGGTGGCTCAGTCAGTTAAGCATCCAACTTCAGCTCAGGTCATGATCTTGTGGTTTGTGGGTTCAAGCCCCGCATGGGGCTCTGTGCTGACAGCTCAGAGCCTGGAGACTGCTTTGGATTTGTGTCTTCCTCTCTATCTCTGCCCCTCCCCCCCCCCCACTCTCTCTCTCTCTCTCTCTTAAAAATAAACATTAAAAAAATTAAACCTATCTCTTTGCTTAATCATATACAATTAACAGCAACTTGTCAGATTACATAAACAAAACATTTTTTGTGTGATTTTTATTGAAATGCCACTGACTCAATCAACTTGGAGAAAATTAAAATATTTGTGATATTAAGAACTCTTGCTCATGAATATAATATAGCTCTGCATTTATTTAAGTTTTTTTCTTCAGAAAAGGCACATTTTTCTATAAATCATGCATAATTCTGAAGTATACTTTCTAACCACTTCTTGCTGCATGGGACGTAAGTAGCTTTTGCACATCCAGCAACTTTTCTAAACTCTTTAACTTAATCTAACAGTTTATCTGTAGAGTCTTGATTTTCAGACAATCATTACATCTCTTAATAATGGCAGTTTTGTTTCTTTCAATGTTTGTAATTTGATTTTGTATTGTGTTATTGCGTTTATATTAAGTATAGCGATGAATAGAAATAGAGATAACAGCTATTCTTGACTTCTTCCTGATTTCTGAAAAGAAACTTTTTTTTTTAATATTTCACTACTAGGTATGATGTTTACTATAGGGTTTGAAGTTACTTTGTTACATTAAGTTGGTAGGTACTTTTATATAAAGCTTATTAAGAATTATCATAAATAGTTGTTGAATTCTATCAATTTTTTTAAGACTGTATTGAGATAACCATATGCGTTTTTGTCTTTAATATATAATTCCTTTGAATTGAATTAATACCTTATGTAATGTATACATTTAATCTTATCTTTACCTGTATCAAGACTTATTTGCATTGTGTTGAACAGGAATCATTTGCATTATTATGGATAGCAAACACCTAATAGCCATCAGCCCTATATAAGTTAAATTTCTACAGAGAAAAAATAATGTAAAGATAATCAAACACGCACACCATCATGAGATTGGACAATAAATGTCCAGCATCCTATTGAAAGGACACTTAGTAGTCACTTTGGTATATTAAAAGTAATCCACAATTCCTTGTGGCAGTCACTAACCGCCTTGTCATCATAAATAATCTCTCTCTCAAAAAGGCTTGTCCCATTTAGGTTTGCAGTGATTATTCACATAAATGCAGCCCGAGTAATAATAAACCGTGTAGGCCTCTTTGAGTTGCATCGCAAATATTGGGGCAACTATTAAAGCTGCAGAATTAACATCTGGAAGTTTTCTGGAAGTTTTCATAAGACATCTCAGATTGGACAAAATCTCTCTCGACTAGATTTCACTTATCGTATCTAGAAACTTAAGGGAATTTCTTTTATTGAAGTTCCCCCAATTTTCCAAGACTCCTAGCTTCATAGAAGCTGGCCTTTTTTACTACCTATAAGACTGGGAACCCATTAGGCAGGAACCTTGTCAGTACTCCTGGGACTTCAGTGGCTTGTTGTAACTGACTAAATGAGAATCAGTCTCAAATATTCCATTGAAGGTAAGGTTTTGGTTGGGTAATTAATTTGTGCAATTATTGCCTGATAAAAAGGAGGACAGATTCTACTTGAAACTATGCAAATGACTCTATTGCCATAAAAAGAAAGGACACCAGTAAGAGTTGCTGAATCTGGGATTTCACTGAGAAGCAGACATCACTTTTAAATGTTTGATTTTAGTTTATGAAAGCATCTATTTAATTAAGAGTTAGAACTAGTTTAAGAAGAGAAAGGAGGGGGCGCCTGGGTGGCGCAGTCAGTTAAGCGTCCGACTTCAGCCAGGTCACGATCTCGCGGTCCGTGAGTTTGAGCCCCGCGTCAGGCTCTGGGCTGATGGCTCGGAGCCTGGAGCCTGTTTCCGATTCTGTGTCTCCCTCTCTCTCTGCCCCTCCCCCGTTCATGCTCTGTCTCTCTCTGTCCCAAAAATAAATTAAAAACGTTGAAAAAAAATTTTTTAAGAAAGGAGTTCCTCATATAGTCATAAAAAAAGAGCACTAAAATAACATTGACAATATTCTAAGCAAATAACGATGACAAAGTTTTTCTAATCAGTTCAATGAGTGCTACTTAATTAATTCTTATCTGCTGAATTTGGGTCTGTTATCTGGTTTCACGAATACTTTTACCTCTGTACGAAAAAGAGTTGTGGAAGTCTTGACTCTGTCTAATGCTCTGATCTGAAAGTTATTTAAAAAATGTCATCTGAGGAGCTTGAAACTAAAAGTTTATCCTTTCAGGTGTCAATTATTTATAGTATCTTGTATGGTCCTTTCCAAGAGGCTCTCAGACTGCCCCCCTTTTTTCCCCTTTATTCAAGTTTTTATTTAAATTCCAGTTAGTTAACATACAGTGTAGCATTAGTTTCAGGTGAGAATTTAGTGATTCATCACTTACATACAACACTGAGTACTCATCACAAGTGCCCTCAATACTCATCACCCATTTAACCTATCCCCCAACTCCTCTTCCAGCAACCCTCAGCTTGTTCTCTATAGTTAAGAGTCTGTTTTCTGGTTTGCCTGTCTTTTTCCCCCTATGTCCATCTGTTTTGTTTCTTAAATAACACATATGAGTGAAATCATATGGTATTTGTCTTTCTCTGACTGACTTCTTTTGTGTAGCATAGTAACTCTCTAGCCCCATCCATGTTATCGTAAATGGCAAGATTTCATTCTTTTTTGTGGGTGAATAGTATTCCTTTATATATATATATATATATATATATATATATATATATATATATATATATATATATATATACCATTTCTTTATCCATTCACCAGTCAATGCACATTTGGGCTCTTTCTATAATTTGTCTGCTGTACATATCAGATTGGTAAAGCTGCTATAAACATTGGGTTCCTGTGTCTTCTCAAATCGATATTTTTGTACCCTTTGGCTAAATACCTAGTAGTGCTTGCTGGATTGTAGGGTAGTTCTATTTTTAACTTTTTGAGGAAATTCTATACTGTTGTCCAGAGTGGCTTCACCAGTTTGCATTCCCACTAACATGTGTAAGAGGGTTCCCCTTTATCCACATCCTTGCCAACATCTGTAGTTTCCTGTGTTGTTAATTTTAGCCATTCTGACAGGTATGATATGATATTTCATTGTAGTTTTGATTTGTATTTCCCTGATGATGAGTGATGTTGAGCATCTTTTCATGTGTCTTTTAGCCATCTGTATGTCTTCTTTGGAAAAGTGTCTGCTCGTGTCTTCTGCCCATTTTTTAACTGAATTATTTGGGTTTTTTTTGGGGGGGGAGTGTTATTAAGTGTGATAAGTTCTTTGTAGGTTTTGAATACTAACCCTTTATCAGATATGTCATTTTGAAATATCTTCTCCATTCTGAAGGTTGCCTTTTAGTTTTATTGATTGTTTCCTTCACTTTTCAAAAGATTTTTACCTTGACAAAGTCCCAATAGTTCATTTTTGCTTTTGGTTCTTTTGCCTCTGGAGACATACCTAGTAAGAAGTTGCTATGACTGATGTCAAAGAGGTTACTGCCTGTGTTCTCCTCTAGTATTCTAATGGTTTCCTGTCTCATATTTACGTCTTTCATCCATTTTGAGTTTATTTTTGTGTACGGTTTAAGAAAGTGGTCCAGTTTTATTCTTTTGCATGTTGCTGTCCAGTTTTCCAACACCATTTGTTGAAGAGACTGTCAGACTGTCCTTTTGGAAGACATAAATTCAGGTCTTTAATTTACAGAAGAGTCTTCAGGCAGCGTTGAAGAATATCAAAAACTGTGGATGTAAACATTTAATGACTGTGGTTCTTTTATAACTACAACTAGTAATAGGATAGAGGAAAGTAATATCCTCTAATTGGGTATAATAAATGTCCATTTCATAACGAGTTTTGTCTGTCTTTCCTCTGAAGATAAAAACATAATGGTCAGAAAGAGCATTGAGAAAGAACCTGTGCTTTCTTGTACAGCATGAAAACTTAACCTAAGAGTGTCCCTTTTGATTTAATAAGTCTTCCCATGTAGCTTTTACATTGTGTATCTAATTAAGAAATGTGGTCTAAATTTAGGTTTGATCTTGGGAAAGCAAGTGAAAGTTATAGGGTATATGAGCATTTGATTAAGCTGGATAGGATCATAAGTATCAGAACAACAACACTTAGTTATTGATATAATCAATGTGACAAAACACCTAAAAATTAATATAGAAGGAGGGAACACTGCTATAAGGAATCTTAGCTCTTTCATCAAAAAGTAAACTTTCTTGTTAATGGTCAAGGACATAATAAAGATAATATATAAAATTCATAAAATGTTTCTCATAAGATACAAAGTCTCTGCTATGTGTATTGCATAGAAGGGAAAGAATAATATTTCATATTTAAGGTAAGAGTCATCAAACATTTTCTGTAAGTGGCAAGATAGTGAATATTGTAGGATTTGCAGACCCTGTAGTCTCTCTTGCAGCTACCCAACTCTGTTGTTATAGCATGAAAGCATTCATAGACAATGTAAATGAATGAGTTTGTATTCAAATAAAACTTTATTTACAAAACAGGTCACTGGCCAGATATGGCCCATGGTACATCATTTTCTAACCTTTGTTTTAGGTGAAGGCATTAATCAGAAAACTAAGAAGGCAAGTTTTCAAAATAAGATGTGAATTATAGTACATTCCATAGCTTCTTTTCACTCTCAAGTATTATAAAATATAAATCAATAAATTCATACCTCAAAGATACAAACTTTCTGTGGCATGTAAAAATAAGAAGCAAAAGTATTTAAAAATAGATTTGTTTTGATCAGTTTTTCAGTATTCTATCTCATTTAGAGAATATCTATATGTGCAAGAAGTACCTATTAATTTGTTCAATTTAACATTAATCAGTGTTTTAGAGGTTATATTTAAGTTAACACTCTAAAATTACTATTGACATATAAAGTTCATTAGCATAATTATTTAATTTAATTAAATACAAACATTTTTTATAATTTTTATATCATGTAGGAGTGTTGTCAGTTTATTGATCTATAAAACTGTATGAGTTTAGAATTTCCACATTAAATTATCTATACGATAAAAACCCAAGTAAAACAAAATGTAAGTTTGTACAATATTTGGCACTGATAAATCAGGGGAAAATATAGCTATTTTTTTATTTATTATTTTTTAAAGAGGTCAAAGAGCTAGCTAGCTCTCTTTCTTTTTTTAATGTTTATTTATTTTTGAGAGAGAAAAGAGTGGGAGACAGAGAGGGGCAGAGAGAAAGGGAGACACAGAATCTGAAGCAGGCTCCAGGCTCTGGGCTGTCAGTGCAGAGCCCAACTCAGAGATCGAACTCAGGAACCGTGAGATTGTGACCTGCACTGAAGCTGGACACTTAACCAACTAGCCACCCAGGTGCCCCATATAACTATTTATTTTTAAATGAAATTTTAAACTAGTCTCATTTCCAAAATGTTTCTGTGCTGACAATTTCTGTAAGAAGGATTTTTTTTTTAAGTCCAACTTCTTTAAATCATTAGAAGTTTAATTCTCTTATTTTCTGGGAATTTTAGAAATATTTTATTTATAAAAAGGCTTATTTATCTCTATAAACAAATCCCAACAATTATTTTAATTTAAGAAATAAGTAATATAATTCTTTGAAAGCTTCCAGAAGTAGAAAAACAATGACATGTAAAAGCATTTAAGCATAGACAAAGAGGCACATAGAATACCATAATTCATCAGTTATACAACTTCAGCTACAGGTCAAAAGTAAGTACGAATATAAAGACACATTATTCCACACATCAAAATGCTATTATTCCTAATGAGTACATAACTTTTAAATTAATTTGAACTCAAAATATAAAATTAATCAAAAAGACTAACAAATTGGATTTTCCCTTCTTTGATCTAACACAGAAAATAGATGTTTATCATCATTGAACAGTAATCACCAAATGGTTAGATCAGAGGTTGGCAAATCAGTCTGTGGGCCAAATTCACTAATTGCCTATTTTGAAAGACCCACAGAATAGATTTACATTTTTAAGTGGTTGAAAAAAATCAAAATAATATTTTTGACACATGAGAATTATAAGAAACTAAAATTGTAGTGCCTGTACATAAAGTTTTACTTAACCCAGTCATGCTTATTCATTTACATAATGTCTGTGGTTGCTTTTACAGTACAATGTCAGGGTTGAGTAGTTGCAAAATAGGCTATATTATTCTCAAAACAAAAAGTATTTACCATCTAGCCTTTTGCACAATTAGTTTACTGACACTTTTATAAAACTATAGAATAAGTCATTGCCACTACCAGAGGAGAATAACTTACCAGTTTATGCAAATCAGAAACAAAACCACGACAAATTCAATGCAGGAATAGAACACAAAAACAAACAGTTAAACATTTCAGTGCCACTAGGGATTCACTCTGAAAGTCAAGAAACAAACATGTTCTATGGCATAAATAGCCTATGAAGTTCACTTTTCTGGTAAATTCTGGTAAGTTCACTTTTCTCTGTTAGGTAAATTCCTTGGGTGTCTCTGTAGATGACCTCCACACTGTTAGATGATAATTTTTAAAAAATAGAATGGATATAAATATGTTTCAAAAATTTTATTGAACTCAACCAGTAAGACATAAAAAACAATTCCCTAAAAGATCATTTTACATTTAAATTCCATGAGATTGATCTATAGCTACCTGTGTGTGTGTGCGTGTGTGTGTGAAATCTTTATCAGATTTAGATAATAATGTTATAATTGGTTCATGAAAATTCAGAAGTTTTCCTTTGTGCTCTTAATTCAAAATTAATATTTGTATTAACATTAACAATATTAGTATTACCTAGTCTTTAAAGGTTGTAGAATTCCCCACATGAAACTATTTGGGCTTGGTGCCTTTAATGTAAAAAGTGCTTTAATAACTTTTTTCATTAATGCCCGTGGAAATTGGTCTATTTAAGCTTTCTATTTCTACTGTGGTCAATTTTATGGAATTCCATTTTATAGAAAAATATCCATTATTTCATTTTGAGTTTCAAATTTTTCAATTATTTCAAATTTATTTGCACTGAGTTATAGACATTAATCTACATAAATTAATTAGTACGTATATGTATATACATAACACACATACATGTGTATGTGTGTGTATGTGTATATATATATGTATATGTATATATATACATATATATATACACCTGTTCTGTTTCAAAGATTATTTTCCACTTGTTACTCTTACTCTGTGTATTTGTACTTGCTCTCATCTTTTAAAAATTAGGTTAGCTACTGACTTGTTTATTTTGTTAGATATTTTCAAAAACCATCATTGTTATTTCTATCCTTTTCCTGATTTCTCCCTCGTGAATCTCTGTTTTTATCTTTATAGTTTGTGCTTTTGTGTTTTATTTTGCATATCTTTGTGTTCTTCTTCAAAACTTGAGTTAGAAAACATTATTATATCATTTTTATTGGCACATTTATGTAAGGTTGTGGATTTTCTTCAGATCACTACTTTAAAAAATTTTTTTATTAAATTTATTTATTTTTGAGAGACAGAGAAAGACAGAGCATGAGCAGGGGAGGGGCAGAGAGAGAGGGAGACACAGAATCAGAAGCAGGCTCCAGGCTCCGAGCTGTTAGCACAGAGTATGACATGGGGCTCGATCCCACGAACTCTGAGATGACCTGAGCCAAAGTTGGACACTTAACTGACTGAGCCACCCAGGCACCGTGATCACTACTTTTATTATATCATAGATTTTGATATGTAGCATTTCCATTATATGGAAATTATATGTGATCTGTATGTATACATATATGTATTCCATTATATGTGTTCTAGGAAGTCTGTAATTTCAGGGTTTTTTTTTTTTCTTTTTTATCCAAGAGTTGGTTCATGGAGAGTTTGTTTTTGTTTTTTAATGTGATTTCTATTTTGTTACCTTGTAAGGAAAGAATCTAATTTGTATTATTTCTATTTTATGGAGATCTCAGAAGTCATGAAGCAGAGAATGCAAACCATGGTCACTATGCCATATCTGAATTCCTGATTCACAGAATTCAGGAGCACAATAAAAGTTATTTTACACTTTTAATGTTAATGGAGTGGTTTGTTACTCCATAAAAGGTAATTGAAACATGGTAGAATGTCAAAAGTTGTTACTTTCTGATTTCAAATAGTAAAAGAAATTCATCATTGCATGTGACACTGTAGATCATAAAATCCAATCAACCTTTTGGAATTTCTTTTAAACAAAATTGTCAATCATTTTTATTCAGATCCTATTTAGACATCTCCAGTTACTGGGAGTTTACTGATTATAAGACTTTTTAAAATCAACTTAGAATTATTTTTTTTTCCCTGGCTTTAGCTAGTAGGATATGATATAAAAGAAAAGAAAAGCAGAGAGACTGAGAACTCACCTGTTGGTACAGACCAGAACAAGACCCAGTTTTTCTAAAAGATATAGTGTATATAATTGTTTCTCTGGTTTAATTTTTCTGATCCTTAATAGTGACAGAGTAGGAATAACAGCTTTTATAATTCTTGCTTTTATCTTCTGTTCTCTATGAAACAAAGAAAATTTTTAAACAGTACTTTTTTTAGTAGTAAATTTATTATATATCTGGTAGTCAAACATAGCAGGTCAGAGATGATTGATGTTTTTCACTGTTACAGAAGAATTTTTTGACAGGAAAATATATTAGAACTTATATGATGACTGTTCTTTTGCTTTTAATGAAGTACAAAAGTGCCATCTGCTACTATTTTATGTGCCCATGGCTGGCTACTGACCTCAATGTCCAGAATATAAAATCTGTGAGCCATAGTTGTGCCTCTATGGAATTTATCATTTATTCAGTATGAAGCTGTCTTTCCCTTTGCCATCTGACCTCAGGGTAAGAAACCGTTTTCAAATGTCCATCATTTAAAAATCTTGGTTGTTGTTGTGTTGTGGGCTGTTATAGCTCCAAATATCCTGAAGGCTTTGGGATCAGTCCCTGATTTCATTTCAATTCTTCATTTCTACATCATTTATAACAATGATTAGAATGTACCTGCAAAGAGTTTGTGAACTTAAGGTCTTTGGAATCACTCTCAAATTCTCCTGAAATGGACCCAAACATGACGATTAAATTAGATCTGATTCTATGGACTGTGATGAATCTTTGTTTTGCCAGAATTCTAATGCTATCCTGGATCAGAGATTTCTGTGAATCTGTTTTCTTTGAGGACTGACCAAAACTGAAATGACATCTTGGGCTTGGAAGCATTCAACTTGTATCATTTGATGTGGATAAATACATTTCGAAGAATACATATTTTAAAAATGTAATGGTTAATACCATTGTTATTTAACAATTTATTGCTGGTTTTGTCAGTGTAGAAAGAAAGGAAACAGAAATAAGAATGTAATCATTGGGAAGGTGAAAAAAAATTTTTGCACATTTTATCTAGAAAATCCAAAAGAAACTGAAATCTCTTAAAGTAAATAAGTTGAGTTTTAAAACTTTTCTTTTTAAAACTTTAAAAAAATATGCTATTTTTTTATTTTGTAATTTACCTTACATGCATAGGAATATGATCAAAAGGAAACATAAGAATTTAACATTGGTTTTCTCTGAGTTTTATATTATTGCAATTTTTCCCTCAAGGTTTTCTACATTTTCAAAAAAATTTTAGTAGGCATATATTTTATAATTTGAATATTTCAAATCATTAAAAATAGTCTCAAGATTTACTGAAATATGTTTAAAATTTTGGAAAAATTGATTACAATTAGTGAATAAAGTTGTGACCATCTTCTAAATACTATGACTGATGATTCATATATCCATATGATTTTAAGAATTAGAAATGACTGTTCCCCTTACCTCAGTTCTGTATTATTTTGAAGCAAATCTCAGGTATCATATTACTGCAGCCTCAAATATTTCAGAATACGTTTCTAGAGTGTAAGGAATCTTTTTAAAAATAAAACCACAAAACCACAATATCATCATAGCTGAAAATTTAATAATAATTTCTTAATATTGAGTATCTAGTCAGTATTCAAATTAACTAATTATCTAATAATTTTCTTTAATATTTGAGTCAAAATTCAAATAAAGTACATACATTTCAGTATTTGATATGACTCTTCACTCTCTTTTAGTCTATAGGCTTCTCAATCTTTTTTTTTTGGACTCGAATTTTATTTACTACACAAACTGGGTCTTTTATTTTTAGACTTTTCCATGATCTGGGTTGATTGAATTTTGCTCATTAAATTCTTGTGTGTCATTTAACATATTCATTGTGTTTTCTATAAATTTCTAATTAGATCTAGAGGCTTTATCAGTTTCACATTGGTTTTAATTTTCCTTCCTTCCTTCCTTCCTTCCTTCCTTCCTTCCTTCCTTCCTTCCTTCCTTCCTTTTTTCTCTCTCTCTCTCTGTCTCTTTCATTTTTCTTTCAGATGTTGGTGACCATTTGTAGATATTTTAAAATGTTAATTTACTTTAAACTCCCACCTTTAAGTTGTTGGGTACATGTGCTTTCTCCATGAATCTCAGCTTTCTTTAGTGATTTTTTTTTTTTATAACCAATAGAATGTGGTGGAAATAATGTCATGAGACTTTAAAGCTAGGTCAGAAGAAAGTCATGCAGTTTCCACTTGGCTTGTTTTGGATGCTTACTCTAGGGCAATAATTCCCTACCAGAGGTGATCTAAGGTCTCTTTCCTGCTCTCCAGGGGATAGTTGGTAATGTCTAGAGATATTTTGGGTTGTCACAACTGAAAGGGTACTACTGTCATCAAGTATAGGACAGAGATGCCGATAAACATCCTACAAAGCACAGGACAGTCCCTGTAACAAAGAATCGTCCAGTCCAAAATGGTTAAGAAATCCTGCTCTAGGGAGAGCCAGCTGCCATACACCAGGTCCGATAACTTTGAGAGTTCCATGCTGAAGAATCCACTTGTTGATAACTTCTCTCAGGTCCCAGTTAGAGCTCTCACTGACCATCATTCTTTAGCTACAAGAGTGAATTATCTTGGATAATTTGGTCCAGCTGAGTTTTCATATCACTGTAGCCTCAGCCACCCATTACCTTCAACTGTATGAGAGACCCTGAGTGAGAAATGCTCAGCCAAGTCCTTCCTGAATTTCTGACTTATAAAATATGAGCAAGACAAAAGGTTATTTTAGTCCACAAAAAATTGGGGTAATTTGTTAAACAGATAGTAGAAGGAACTGCTTAAATCTATTCATAGATTAGGAGTTACAAAATGGATATAATATAACTCTATCATTCTTTCTTCATTTATTAATTGGAATAGCTATATAAAGAAAAACTTACTCTGACTACTTGATTATCATAATGTACAGTTTGTATAAGAAAACCAGTATGAATGCTTAACTACAACCTAGTAAAACTGCAAATACATGCATACAAACATGCATACATACATAAGAATGGGAGAAATTCTTGAAAGCAAGGAATGGGGTTGATAGAACATTTTAAAAGGGAATAGTTAAATTGACATCCCACGGCTCAACAGTCACAATGGAAGGCAGATATCAGTGGATGGTGGTTTCAGTTTGCTAACAGGAAATATTCTACCATGAAATATACCAGGAAATATTCTAGAATTCTGGCTAGAATTCTATAGCCAGTGAAAAGATTCTTCAAGATTAAATGTTAAATAATGATCACATTTAAATGAGCAATCACAATAAAAAATTAAGAGCATTTATAGCCATTACAATGCTCTGTATTTACCGTTATTTTATCTTTCTAGTCAGATAAAATGACAGTTGTTCCCATTTTCTCTGACATCTAGGTGGGACCAGGTGACTGAGTTATGGCCAAAAAGAAGAGGACACAAATAATGCACTAATCCTAGGCCTATCCCTAAAGTATTTTGTGGGATCTTTTATGCTCCGTTTTTCTCTCATGTGACTGGGAGAAAAGGACTAAGCCTTAGTCCTAAATTTGCCTTACTTAGAAGTCTGATTTACTTAGTTAAATTTCTAAGAAACTTTTAAAGTACCTTTTTTAAGAGTTATGCTTCTGAAATTTTGGGAAATGTTTGTTAATGAAGCAAACATTAATTTCCCAGATTAATACAAGCATTGACAGCTGATGAGAGAGAAGGCCATAATCTGGAAAGATAGAAATTCTTTGTGTGTGTGTGTGTGTGTGGCAATCCATTTGGCAAACTGTTACCTGGAGCAACTTGAAAGGCAAAGTTTATATCTACTAAGAAAGAAGCTCTTGGCAATATTATTAGGTAAAAAACGCCCATAGTGCATGCTGGTTGTTATCCATAGTTTTTATGAGGTATTATAAGAAAGAAACAAGCTTAAGAAAGAATTGACAGGGGACACCTGGATGGCTCAGTCACTTAAGCATCTAATCTTGATCTCAGCTCAGATCATGATCTCATGGTTTTTGAGTTCAAGCCCCATGTTGCGATCTGTGCTGATAGTGTGGAGCCTGCTTGGGATTCTCTCTCTCCCTCTCTCTGCTCCTCCCATGCTCGTGCTGTCTCTGTCTCTGCTTCTGTCTCTCTCTCTCTCTCTGTATCTCTTTCAAGATAAATAAACTTTTTTAAAAAAAGAAAGAATTGGCAGGTTTTACTACCATAAATAAGAGGTATCCTAAAGAGTCCAGAAATTCAAGATCAACAGGTTGAAAAAGCTGTTTTTAGATATCAATGGTAAGAGTGGGGATTTTAAAAGGCCACAGGAAAAATAAAGCCGAATCAAACTTCTTCGTTTGATAAAGTAATTGAGAGCACAGATCAGATGAAGATATGGCTTTCCCACCTTTATGTTTCAGATGACCTCATGGTCACCCTAGGAAGTCATGGAGTTTAGGAAACAAAACAAATCAAGGTCAAAACAACTTAAATTGTTACTGGTTTACGAAACTGACTGGAAACAAATAGAAGTAAGTTTTTGAAAATATTGTGTTACCAAAGAAATCATAAGCCTCTTGACATTTTGGGGCCAAAACTACATTGGCTAATTACCCCTTGCATAAGTAGAAAATGGAGAGCTTGAAAGGAGGACATACTTTCTAACATCCATTTCAGATATGTCAAATGAGATGGATGAAAATGAAGAACCTCGCAGAGGGAAAGTCAGGGACCATAATGGATGGTGGATAAGGGTTTGCCACCCAGAGAACAGACTCTGGCCTAATTATGAAAATTCCCAACACAGGATGGTAGACTTCCCTGATGCCTGATCCTGTAGGATACTTGCATTGTTATGGGTGACTATTAGTGTTTCTTTGTTTCCTTGTCTAAATGATAATCCTTTTTATAATTATGCTCTCCCTGTTATCTCATTGTATATTGAGTATATGAAGGGAGGGCAGACAACTGTTCTTTCAGACCATAGGCTCTAGGAGAAAGACAATCTACAACAAGCCTGATAGAGAAGATTGTACATAACCCAGATCACACACACAAAAGAACCCTTGTGATCATTGTCCACCTAAGATGTGGCTGTTGAGAGCAGCACTTTCCGTGCAGTTTTGAGCTAGGCATATTTCCTAACCTTACAGATGAGGAAACTGATCTAGTAAGTACCTTGTTATTGATTTTTTCAAAGACTTTTTTTCCATAATACATGATCACAGAGTATTCTTGTTGAATTATAGTTGAATAATGGAAAATTTTGAGGGTATACATGTTGATGCAGTTTGATATCAATAAATATTAAATTACTTGGTTTAAAAATGACTGGTGAGAAATTGAGCTCAATTATCACTAAGATAGTTGAAGTTTTCTGTTTTTACTTTGTAGCCTTTTGTGCTACCAGTAGACAATCGTCAGCAAGCCATCATAAGCGAAGCAAAGTAGACTGCAGGTGTTGATAACGATCACTTATAAATTTTCACACTGTTCCAAAGCTCCACTTTGTTACTTATTCCAGACTTAGCTATTTTTATTTTAATTGGTACTTTTTGAGATTTGGTACCTAACCAGCTGGCGTGGTCCAGCAGGTGAGGCAGAGAAGTAGTATTTTTGTCATGGTAAAAACAAAAGCAAATGTATTAATGTCTATCAATGATACTTGAAATAGACTACTGTTTCTCTGTTGACGTGTATTCGTAAGATGATGGCTGGGGGTATTGTCCTTTGGGAGGGCATGTATCTTTGCCACATAGAGAGATACTGGAAAACACCCCACAAGATAGCATTAGGAGCAAATAGGAAGCTCTATATAGATGATTTTGATGTTCTACCCATCACTAATGAAATTAGCATTTATTGGTCAAATAAATAAAACAATGCTTGAGGCTTAAATGACAACATAAAAGTAATGTACTTATTTCTTGGTCATTGAAGAAATTTGCACGTTTACTTTTTATTTTTCCTCTCCCCACTCACCCATACACAAGCTCTTAACACAGGCTATATACTTAAAATAAGTATAATGTTTTACATAAGAACTTGACACATTGATTGTACTTGACAAATAAACACATATTTGTTAATGATGAAGAACCTTTAATTTATAAGTAGCTAATTTGTTATATTTTGCATTTTTTAAAGATTTTTAATGTTTATTTATTTTTGAGAGAGAGAGAGAGAGAGAGAGAGAGCATGAGCAGGGGAGGGGCAGAAAGAGAGAGACAGAGACACAGAATCTGAAGCAGGCTCCAGGCTCTGAGCTGTCAGCACAGAGCCCGACGCAGGGCTTGAACTCAAGAGCCATGAGATCATGACCTGAGCCAAAGTAGGACGCTTAACCGACTGAGCCACCCAGGCATCCCAATATATTTTGCATTTTTATAGTACACACACATACACTACATTCCACACTGCATTTTTAGGTCATTTTAACCATGCATTTTAAGAGTCCTCTTCCTCAGTTGTTTTATTTTTCTATTGGATATACTAGAATAGTGGTATTCCCAGATTTCTTAGTTTACTACAAAATTTTAACATTTTATTGCAGGTGAATTTTTTGACTTGTTCCTTATTCGATCAGTTTTAAATGTTTGATTTTTTTAAACTAGCAATTTCCACAATTACAAGAAGGTACTATTACTAGTGAAAATGAGCTCCATACATTTTTTAAAATTTATTGTTACTTGAAAATTGTGTTAAGAGATTATTCTTGTTGAGGTACTTTGTTGCTGTTTGGATAAGAAGCTTGGGCCCTCTCTGCCTGTTATGCATTGAATATTTCTGTTCCCCCAAAATTCGTATGTTGAAATCTAATCCCCAATGTGGACGATTGATATTCAACACATTAGTACATGTGAGGTGGAGTCTTTTGGAGATAATTAGGTCATGAGGGTGAATCCCTCATCAATGGGATTAGCAAAAGAGACCCTGGAGAGCTTGTTGGCCCTCTTCATGGTATGTGAGGGGAGGGAGAAGCTGGCAGTCTGCAACTCAGAGAGCTCTCACCAGAACAACGTGATCATGCTGACACCATAATCTTAGACTTCCAGCCTCTAGAACTGTAAGAAATAGATTTCTGTTGTTTATAAGGCACCTAGGTATGGTACTTTGCTATAGCAGCCAGAGTTAAGATGTGGCCTTTTACTAGATTATATAGTCAGGATTACAACTGGATTTCTAAAAGATAAATTATTATATGGAATTAAGGGAAGCAAGCCAGGGTTGAAAAAATGAAGATCAGAATTTGAGATGATGCAAAGGGATAGTTAGAGAAATCTATGTAAACATGTCTCTGTCTACCTGTCTATATATCCATCTATCTATCACATATCTATATGTTTGGACATACAAATACATAAATTGAAATATATATGATATTTATATAACAATGAATATTAAATTCAATATATAATTAATGGCCACATATTCGTAGTGTTATGGGTTGAATTGTGTCTCCCACAAAGATATGTTGAAGTCCTACCCCCAGTCCTTGTGAAGTACTTATTTGGAAGTAAGGTCTTTGAGACTAACCAAGTGAAAATGAAGTCATTGGGGTGGGTCCATCATCTATTATTATGGGTGTCCCTCTAAGAGGAGGACAGAGACAGAGGAGGACATCCTTGTGAGAATGGAGACAGAGACTGAAGTGCCAAGTTGCAAGCCCGGGAAAACCAGCGATTGCTGGCAAACTACCAGAAGGAGAAAGAATCAAGGAAGGATTCTTCTCTATAAGTTTCAGAGGGAGTATAACCATGCAGACATCTTGATTTTAAACTTCTAGACTCCAGAACTATGATAATATTATGAAATAAATGTATATTATTTTAAGCCATGCAGTGTGATACTTTATTACAGGAGCCCTGGGAAATTCACATATCTAGCTATCAAATATCTGAAAAAGAAAACTAAGCTCATATAGTTGTTTACTTAAAAGTGTGAAACAAGTTCACTTTGATAGCACTTTTTTGTCACAAACACATGCCAAAAATGAGTAAAATAGGGGTGCCTGAGTGGCTCAGTCAGTTAAGAGTCCAACTTTGGCTCAGGCCATGATCTCATGGTTCGTGAGTTCAAGCCCCACATCAGGCTCTGTGCTAACAGCTCAGAGCCTGGAGCCTGCTTCAGACTCTGTGTTCTTCCCTCTCTCACTCCCCCTCCCCTGCTTGCACTCTGTCTCTCTGTCTCTCTCAAAAATAAGTAAACATTAAAAAATATTGGGCAAAATATAAAATAACAACATCAGAAAGACATAGCCTTTCTCAAATAAAAAGGCAACATATTCTCAAATAAAAAGGCCAGAAATGTAAAAGAAATGGAAAATTGTTAGGAGAGCAGATGACAGGGTCTTTCCGACTTCAGGTACTGAATAGGCAAAAGTTTCCAGGACCTAAAGTACATCCTCAAGAAAGACAATCACAGTGAGGTTTGCTACTTGATGTCTTGAGCTTCTTGTGGCTCCTGGTGAGATACAGGATGCATACAGTATAGCCTCATGCATCATATAGCCTCATGATCAGAAGATGAGCAAAGCCACACAAAAAAAGAAAAAAGAAACACTAAAATGAAAACTCCTTTAACACATTCCAAAACTCACTCTTGATAAATATTCACAAGAATACTATCAATAGGAAAGAATTACCCTAATCTGATTGAAGCCATCTGTCAAAAACCTACCAGAAAATGTTGAGGATTTCTATTAAGTCAGGGACAAGAAAGGGATGCCTATAGCCGTGGCTTATATTCAACAGTAAAATGTAAGTAATGGTAAATGCAATGATTAAAAATAATCATAGGGAGAAAGAAAATGAAAGAAATTAGAGAAATAATAATTACAAAAGAAGAGATAAAACTCTCATCATGTGTCTATTATGTGATTACCTACATTGAGAATTCAAGAGAATCTATGGACAAATTACTAGAATAACCAACATACAAAGTCAATATCATTCTTAATAATAAATATATTAATAATAATTAACAAAAAGATCAATCAATATAAAAGACCTTATTTAAAGAAGAAAAATTTGTATGGTGTAAGACCGATAGAGTAAAATCAGGGATCATGAAAAAAACTGAATGAATGAAAAGTTATGTTTGTATGTTTATTTTGAGGAAGGAAGATGAAACACCCCTAATTAATCTCTAAATCTAATATAATTGCAATATTAATCTTTTGGGTTTTGCATGGAGTTTAAAAAGTACAACTGCAAAAGCACATTGCCAAGAATAAGACAATTTGAAGAAGAACTGGGATAGTAGATTTGACCTACCAGATATTAGGAATTTTAAAAAGTGAACAAAAAAAGATATTGACACAAGACAAATAGACTAATGGAATATAAAGACCCTAGTAATTCACACACTCATATATAACAATAATAGAAGAGAGATGTGACATTATAAGTGAATGGGGGAAAAGATGGTGAAGGGTAGCAGAATATGCCACCCCAAAATATGCCACTTTGGCATCAGGATCGTTAAGAAGCAGATATAAGACAAGTTCTCTGTCCTCCCCACATTTGCTTATAAGCAGGACATAACTTTGTGAAGATATGTCTCTCCTTTCCTGTCTACCAAGAAGTACAGAAATTAATCATTAGAGACAACTCTAGACCCTTCCCAGCTCAGAGATGGCACCGGAGGAAACATAACAAATTTCACTAACCAGCCTTTACCTACCATTAGTTTCTCCATATTTTTTTTGTCTTGCCATAATTTGCTACCCCCAGAAGCTCAAAATCCTTTTCTATGTTCTTGTCACTTCTCTGCAAAATCATTATTCTTTGCTAAGATGCTACCATTCCTTTCAGTTACTCATCCATGAGTATTCCCATGTGGATGTGTGATGCACATTCTCTTGTTAATCTGCCTTTTGTTCACTGAATTTAAAGGGCCCCAATTGGAAAACCTAAGATGAGTAGAGGAAAAAGATGTTTTTTTCTTCCTCTACCATGAGCTATTAGATAAATGGTGATGGACAATTGTTTATCCATGTGCAAAGTTAAATTAGATTCTTTAAAACTTTTCAAGGAAATAATAGAATAATATCTTTATGACCTCTGGCTAAGGAAGGAGACACAAAAAGCACAAATCATAAAAGAAAATTCTGATATATTTACTGCATTCTAACTAAAACTTTTTGCACAAAAACAAACTATAAGCAAAGTGGAAAAGCTAGTCATATACTGAAAGAAGATATGTGCATAGCACGAATAACAAACAGAAGTACAACTATAAGATAAAATACAGAGAACCAAAATTAGAATTTTTTTTAATTTTTTTAACGTTTTATTTATTTTTGAGACAGAGAGAGACAGAGCATGAACGGGGGAGGGGCAGAGAGAGAGGGAGACACAGAATCGGAAGCAGGCTCCAGGCTCTGAGCCGTCAGCCCAGAGCCCGACGCGGGGCTCGAACTCACGGACCGCGAGATAGTGACCTGAGCTGAAGACGGCTGCTTAACCGACTGACCCACCCAGGCGCCCCCAAAATTAGAATTTTTAAAAGTATCATTGATTTACTTTTAGAAAAACATTTAGAGTTACCATTTATCAGAAGGGAGATAAAATCTTATTAATTAAATGAGGCAGAATAAGGAAGAACATAAGTATAATGACAAAGAGAAATCTACAAATAATCCAAACCAATTTTTCCAAATCCTCTCTAATGACTTTGTTAAAATTGCTAACAAGACACAGCATATCATCTTTTGGGTTTCTTCTTACTTCTTATACCCACCATTCAAAAGGGGCTAATTAACAGTGAAATGACCAAAACTCAGGAGCTAGAGGGAATGAGAGACCAAAACCATCTCTAGATAATTTACAAACAAGATAATCAACTCTAAACTAATCAGAATTTGACTTTAGTAAATACAAGTTCACACAATAAAATCAAATCAAATATGGAAAACTGCTCTGGGGCTGTTCCTTTTAATCAATTTGTCCTCTTTGAATGGCAGATATCCCCACCACTGTCATTATCAGGACTTGGGACAGGAACTTAGCTGTTATTTGCCTATCTTCCAGCTTTTCAATACAATAAGTACATATTTTATCTGTTTTTATTACTTCAATTTGGATACCTGTCTTAGGACACTATAATTATGGTTTTCCACAAAGTACAGGAGTTGTATGTATGTTTAGCATCTTCTTTTTAGAATCCTAGGAGTCCACTTATTGAAACAAATCTCTCTCTCAGCCTAAAAAATACATAGAGCAAAATAAACTATGTCAATAGTTTTTCTTTATTATCTTCTCCAATTATGTTATTAAGAAACTTTGGAATGAGCTATTTTAATCATTAAACATTTTAAGCAGGGTTTCTGAAGAAAATAAAAAAGAATTATACTAAAAACAATCACCTATTACTGTTGCTCAAGTTCAAGCTATATTTCTACAGATAAGTGTGTATTTTACAAGACAGAATGAATTTATATTGTTGTTGTTTGGGGGCATTTACAAGGGAGCAGCTCACATACGGTTATAGATTTGTGCCTGATAATTATAGAATACTTTACAGTTTTAAAATTGCTTTTTATTTAATGCACACTTATTATATCATTGGACTCTTAAAATAATTCTGTAAGGTTGCATGGAGTATTTCCATTTTACAGATGAGGAAATTGAGGCCTCAAAAGGCTATAAGACATGATAAGATCATCTAACTAGTGGGTTAGAGCCTATTCAAATTTAGGTCTTCTGATTATAAATGCAGGACTTCTTTTATATGCTTGGATTCCTTGTTTTATTATAGGAAGCATAAACAGAAAACTTGATGTTACATATTCATTTTTAAAAATGCCTTCGATAGATTTCATCACTACATTCAGGAAAGAACTGGAATAGAATTATACTCCAGAGTTTGAGAAGAAGTTAATGAAGTAATGCAAGTAGAAAGTTCTAGAACATAGTAGAAATGCAATAAATGTGTGGCAGGGGCTACACATTTCATTGCCTCACCAGTTCAGTGGGATCTTTCAAGCTAGTTCTTTTAGATTCATTCTGGTCCAGGGCTAGGATTCCCCTATTTACCATCCCTTGCCATGGAATATCAAAGTCTTTTTCTCTCTGAAGGATTATACAATGAATCTTAGGCTGCTGTGTATGAATGTATTGTTATTGGGATGGGGTTGGATTGTGGACAGGGAAACTTGATAGAGTCTCAAGGAACAGATACTAACAGGCCAGAATGTGTGGTTGTTAGAAACAGGCTGTCTTTGGGTTCAGGCTGTCCCAGCTTCTTTCTTTCCATCAGGAGGTTCAGTATAGAATTCTTGCTCTGGCACTTTTCCCCCCCACACTCTCTGCATAATTTCTAACTCTATTCTGCCCCTGACCATGGCATCTTTTGATCTAGTCTTTGGGAGCAGAGGAAAAATTGTGCAAGAAACTTGATCTCTTTAGATACTGGGACTAGTGAATTCTGAGCATAGAAACAACTAATAATAGCTAATATTTGATATTTATTATGTGACAGGTGCTATTCTAAGCAATCTATGGACATAATCTCACTTATACAATGGCCCTATTTTGAATATGAGGGAAGTAAGGCACATAGAGGTTAAATAAATTGCTTGAAATCAATTGATTATTAACTTACAAGCTGGCATTTAACCTTAGAGGCTGGCTCAAGAGTCTGCACTCAAGCACTTGTCCATGATCCTTTTAATAAAACAGGTTAGCAGGAGACCCTGGCAAGTCCTTCAAGTCTAGCTGTTACGGGTGGTGGTGAGGAGGTGGTTAAAAGATACTTTCAGGATGAAAATGAAGGAGTCTCTGAGTACGGAATGGGAGAAGGCACGCCAGTTCATATCTCCACGTAGTATCTTCCCACAAATAGATCTCAACATTAAGCAATAATAGACCATATAGAGAATAATCTCTCCTACTAATGTGATGTCTCCATAAGTTTATCAAACAGGTGAATAAATTTTTTTGTATCATGATTTTTAAGAGCTTTTATTTAAACCACAGATGGGTTTTATATTGTGCAGTATGTGGACAACAAGGTCTCTAAGTTAATGTCAAAATCAATTAATAAATTTTAGAAAAATAATCACATCTTGATTTATATCATTTGAATAGTATATTAGCTCTTGTGAATACTCAGATTCAGAGTGCAGCTCTTCCCCTTCTCTTTTATGTGATATCCCAACAGCCATTTAAGAATATTGATTTTCATTTTTTTTGGAGGATAAATATTCAATTAACTCTGGTTCTTTCTGTTAAATATTTTCCAATTTTTGAAACGTTAACTTGCAATTATGTGTGCAGCTAGACGTTCTTTCCAAGCTAAATTTTGAACTCTCAGTTGAATTTTAGATTATACTCCTGTGATAGGCTATGAATTTTAAAGTATCCTAGAGATAGCACATAAATCAATTTGGTAATAGTCTATTGCTTAGGGGATAATTGCATTACTGTTTTGGTGTCGAGTTGTCCTGATGAACAAGAGTCATCTTGTTAGTCATCTATATATTTCAAGCATTAGTAAATGAATGACACAGTGTGGAGTGTAAATTAGAAATGGATGAATTGGTTGCACCAGATTAGTATTCCACTTTTACTACTCTGGCATATGAAATGGTATTTCATAATTCAGAATCACTCTTCAGAACACTTCTCCTTGCCACTTTGGCTTACCACTTTTAGTCCTTTAAATTATTATTGAATATTGATGTTTCAAAGAGGAAACTATAGCATGCTCCTTGAAGTCATTTTTATGTCTTATTGGCCTTTTCAAGACTTCCTCCTTGTTGATATTTTAAGATTGTTTCTTCTTTTTCTCCAATTCCAAATTTACTCATACATCTTCAGGCAAGAAAATCTCAGGCAGTGAGGGTGAGCAAGTTTTCCAATGCTCCCCCGAATAAATGCAGTTTGGAAATTTAAAGCACTTTTTTTGATCATGTGTGGCCATATCTAATTGCATAATTATTTTACTTATTATCCTCCTATTTAAACAAACTAAATACATGATAATCATGTTATTAAATATCAATGTGCAGCAAGTTGTCACTTAAATAACATACCCTCATCGGCTACTAAAGTATGACTTGATTAAAAAAAGACATGCTTGTATTTTTGAGTCAACTTCAACAGAGCAAAGAAATATCTTTGTTTATCATAAAAGATGACTCTGATACTAACACTTTCCGATAATTTGGGTTTACTGGGAAAACTTTGTAGTCTATTACTGGAATAGAGATATGATGATATCATGAATGCTACCAAGATATTGGTTAAAAAATAGTGATGTAACATTAATATTCACCCAAACTTTAGGCCATTCATTTTAATGTAGACTCAGTTTTAGAGGCTTATTAATATTTAATGCATTTTAGAGTTTATTCAATATTTGCCTTGAGCTCACAGTTTATAAACAAGTACACAGTAATAAAGCAATGAGATAACTTCTGATGTCTACATATTATTTTAAAAATTGTAACATAAATGAGAAGAATGTTTCTGTGAACTGAGTGAAACAAAATCCCCTCCATCTTGAGAGAGTGGTGTCATATTGGGACATTTAATGTGGTGTATTGTGGCAGGACTAGAGGCAGTTCCATGAAAGAAACAAGTGTAGCTAAAACCCCAAAGGATGAACTGATATCCTATGTGTCTTTTTTATATCTCTATTTTATAGCCACAGCAATTCTGTGGGTGAAGGGAACAACAAACAAAGTGATAGGAAGGAAAACTTGAAGTACTTAAGTTTCTAAAAACATCATTTAATAAATTATAAGACTAAAAGGAAGTCAAGCAACCGAGTGAGGAGGTATGGGTTATTCCCCAGATAGCCCTTAAAAGATGGGGCGGAGAGAAAGCCGAGTGTTGACTGTGGATAAAATATTTACAGAACAAACCCCACGGGCAATAATAATTGAATATTTCATATTTTGACTTTTTCAACTTTTATGATATAATTTTTTTTCTGCATTGAGTTTAATTAAGCTTTCCCCAGGGTCCCAAGCCTTGAAAACTTGGAAAAAATAAAGCATTTTGTTTAGCAGGCAGATTCCATAGCCCTCTTTTAACTGAAATATGTATTTCGTTAAAATCTTTTTCCAAGGACGAATGTTCAGCATTTTTAAGGTGGATGATGCTCCATTTACAAAAAAAAGTCCTAATAGTTTGGGAAAGACAATGACTTCTGGGTGGAAATGTTTCTCTAAAGCATTTTACACAATGCTGATATTTTTTAAATAATATGAATAACATCTTCAATACTTATATGTAGGAAATATAATAACATTCTTCTAAATATGTTCCACTGCAAAGTAACTAGATGTATGTGCTTACTATGGGAAAGTATTATGCAACTGTGATTCAGATATATAATCTAAATATATATGTATATTTAGATTATTATATACCTTTAGATATGTATATATATACAAATAATTCAAATTATTCCTTCCTTCATTTATTTATTCCAGTTAGTGATTAATTCATTTGTCTATATATCCATCCATCCATTCATTCATTCATTCATTCACTCACATACAACTTGCCATGTGCCACTTACGATGCTAGGAGATACTAGTAAAGGAAATAGCAAAAAAGGGAGAAAGAAAGAGAGGAAGGAAGGAAGGAAGGAAGGAAGGAAGGAAGGAAGGAAGGAAGGAAGGAAAGAAGGAAGGAAGGAAGGAAGGAAAGGAGTTACTGTTTCCTACACCTTTCTCTTTAGAGTGAACTCCTTCCTGCTTCTCCATGATCTAATTTAAGAATCAGTTGCCTGATTTCTTAATGGATCCAGACTGGATCTCTCACAGACATGCAGAAGTAGAAGGAAAGACACTACTTTCCAGCTCTTTACCCCCAGAATCCAAATATCTAGGTCTAGAAATTCAGTGACTAGGTAAGTCTCCCGATTACCGTTGGAAAGAAGTGTAGTGGGGTGTTGGAGAGCAGGTAAAGAGAGAAAGTTGTTATTCTTAATAAAAAAAGGTCATATTTATACCATCTATATAAGATACTATAGTAGTTCTTCTGGAACAAAGTGCTTAGATCAAAAGGACATTATTGGAGGATCAGCATTTATGCATTTATTTAACTTTCTGGTTAGGAAACATCACCTCCATCAAGAACAGTATTTCCTCTGTCACCTTTGGTGCTGCCCAAAAGTGTTTTTAAAAAGCAAGGTTATCTCTACATTTATTTTAATGATATCGATGAGTTTTGCTGTAAGTAGGGAGATAAAAACTGGCTTATAAAAAATAAGTCATAGAGGGCTTAATACACAGAAGAGCGAGCTGTGATGAGCAAACTGAATATGATGCTTCTATCAGTTACATGTACTTTAGGTGTCTCTATATGCATCAAGACATCAAAGAATTAAAAGTTCTGTTAGTGCTGGTTAGATTTTTTTTTAACCTCTGAGCCATCAGCCCAGAGCCTGACGCGCGGCTGGAACTCACGAACCCTGAGATCGTGACCTGAGCTGAAGTCGGACGCTTAACCGACTGAGCCACCCAGGTGCCCCTGGTTAGATTTTTTTTTTAACTGAATTGACTATGTTTTTTGCCCCTTCATAACTTCTGTAAAAAACTCAACCTTTTTACGTGGGGTCAAAAGTATTGAATAACAGGAATAGAATCCGGTTTTCTGGGTAATTTAAAATATATATTTGACACTATTATTTATTAAAAGATCTCCAATGTCTTTTTTTAAAAGTATTTATTCAACCAATGGTTGCTGACTGCAAGTTCTGCATATGATAGTTTACCACTTACTAAGGTGACCTCAGTAACGGTGAGGATAAGATCGCTGAGTTTTGCCTTCACGGTTATCCATACACTCACATATTTGACTCTATAATTCCAATTCTGTCCATTTTTGCTATTGTAGAGAAACACCCCAACACATATTTGTTGTTTTTTTTTTTTTTTTTAATTTTTTTTTTCAACGTTTATTTATTTTTGGGACAGAGAGAGACAGAGCATGAACGGGGGAGGGACAGAGAGAGAGGGAGACACAGAATCGGAAACAGGTTTCAGGCTCTGAGCCATCAGCCCAGAGCCTGACGCGGGGCTCGAACTCACGGACCGTGAGATCGTGACCTGGCTGAAGTCGGACGCTTAACCGACTGCGCCACCCAGGCGCCCCACATATTTGTTTTTGATGAATGTTCATGTTTCTTCCTAATGTAAGGAGATGGAAGTAATAGAACTAGCATTCACAGGAGCAGGTGGTAAACTGTCAGTTTAACAATCAAAAAGTTATCTATCTGGTATATATATATATATATATATATATATATATATATATATATATATATATAAAAATATAAAAGCATCTAAATAGAAGTATATACTGATACATATGTATGTGAATGTATATATATGAAAGAAACATTTGTAAAACTGTTATCGTCACTGGTTTTCCACCAATAACCATGGCAGGAAATGTTAAATTTTTGCAGTGAACTACTTGTTTTTTTCTTCTGTATTTGAGTGAAGTTTTTCAGACAGTTTATTTTTCTCACCCCTCCCCCATCCATCAATGTCTTTTCATTAAAAAAAAGAAGGCATTTACTGTTCAAATTATACAAGTTAATCTCTGAATAAAGATAGTTTTCTGGGAAACATGAGCTTTAACACATTGGCATTGTCAGAACAATTAACACAAGAGGTTAACCTTTTACATACATACACAAAATCACACACACACACATACCAGAAACACTTGTGTGTGAAATATACATATATTTTACACAAGCATTCTCTGTTGTTCTTCTGACACTCCTGGCGTATCCTGTAACTTCCTCATTGGACTCTGAAAATAAAGTACTATCAATCAAACAACATAGACTTGGGACTTGATTTCTTTTTCTTCTTGTGAGACAGCCAGCCTCCCTCTATGGAGGCTGTTCTAAGGTCTTGTACTATAGCTCTGTTGAAAAATTGCGCTGGCTCGCCAAATATCTTAATGACTTTTCTCTCAGCAGTTGGTAATGGTGAAATGTTATTCTAGTAACCATAATGTCTCTCATAAAACAATTGCATACAATATGTACTGTACTTCTATTTTAGTGAGCTCTTCTGTCAGAATAGCGGTGCCAGTAACCATTTAGCATTTCATAGCAAAGTGCTTACCAGTCCTTCAAGTGTAATATTGCAGAAAGAGTGAAGAAATGCGTGATTAAAAACATTCACTGAGAGTGGACCATTTAACGCAACCCGACGCTGCAAAATAAACCAGCCTTCACATATGTAGGCGCTCATCATATAAATGACAGTTCTATGTGGTCATTTAATTTTACGATCTCAATTCTCGCATATATTGCTCACATAAATATAGTGTTCTCCTGCAGGGAGGTCTGCTGGGTGTTATAAAATCAGTGAGACCTCAATGGGTTCAAATGGACATCTTTTATAATTATTGCTATAAAATTTCTTGACAATGCATTTTGTTGTCCAATGGCTAAAGAAAATGATTTTCCAAAAGAATGGGTTTCAACAAAGAGAGTAACAGAGCCTGGGAATTTGTTCCTGTATTCACCCATATTTAAATTACCTTAGTTACTCTCACCTATTGGAGGCCCTCTTGCTCTTCGGAATAAGGTCTTAACATGTGAATTCCAGTTCGAAGTGGGCCAGGTTTGAATTGTTTTCTGGTTTCATGAGGCCGTATGAAATATCTAAAGGGAAGGATTGATTTGCTGTTGAGTGCAATTAAAATCTATTTACAGGGAATTCTTTCAAGCACATGTAAAGATAAGGAAAGGATAGAGAGAAGATTTCCATAAACTCAAGATTAGCAATAGTTTGGAGAAAAGACACATTGGCCCTGAAAAATGGTTCCAATAGCACTAAGCATTGCTTGAAGGACTCTATTACTTGTTCTAATTTCTTCAGGGTCATATAAAGAAATGAATACAATAGATTTTCTCTGCAATGTATTGGGATATTTTGATTACCTCATAATTTTTGTATTTCCTCTAGGATAATAAAGTGTAATTATTATTGTTGCCTTGTGTGACAGGTGTCTAATATCATACTAGTTGGATTTGGGTATCTGTTTCTTAGGATTGGCCTGTAACTACTATAGCAAACTTATTGCTCAAATACCTATTTAGAAATCCAAAGAAATGTGTTCTATTTATTGTGGATAAAGGAAACGAATTGCTTAGTATGTTTTGAAATGTTAAAACATGAATGAGTCATCACATTTGTTGAACTCTAAGGGAGGGAAGTGAGCCATGAGCCATGGTTTCGCCTTTATGGAGAAAGCCAAGGTGCAGAATAGCAGCACAGGTGGAGACAGTATATCCTAAGCATCCTCAGGTTCATTTGTCTAGAGGTCATCTCTTTGACCACCTGTAGGGTCCAGTCGTCTATTGCCTCTACTGCTTTCAGGGCTGGTCTGGCAGCAGCACTAATGTTGGCCTAGAGATTTAGCTCTCTCTCACTCTCACTTCTGAAGTTATAGGCATGCAGGGGTTACATTCCTCTCATCTGAGAGGTTGTTTCAGACAGACAGGACACATGACCAAGTTCAGTTATGACAATCCCAGGCCAGTGAATTCCAGATCTTTTATAAGACCACCAGGAAAACAAAATAAAACTAAAACAAAGGAAGGAGAGCTGGTTTGGAAACTGACCTTAGAGCTGTGAGGGTGGAGAGCTGTGTTCCTCCCATATTACCACCCAGTGGGACCAGAGACTGAAGTTTCCACATGGAAAAGAATAGTAATAAACCAGAGAAAATGAGAGGCCAGATCCTGGATCACTATCTGAACCCTCCAGATAAGCTTCTTCACCAAAATAAACTTACTCCAGAAGATTTTAACTAATGAAAGTTGAGCTGAGTTTCCTGAAATTTGCTAGTGAGAGAGCCCTAAGTAATCTATATGTTTCTTTCTTTAATTTTCTTGTGAAATCAATAATCATCACCCTTTTAATTTTTTGCCCCAAATAATTCAAGTTCAATATTTGTCATTTGAATGCAACCTAATATGAATAAACTCTTCTCTGCTGGAAGCAAATTCTACTCTCTTGATCTTTACTTCTCTTGTGTCAAAGCTATCAACTTATTCTTTCATTCAATTAATATAATTGTACTGATACAGTTGATATTTGAGTATCTTCCATGTGTTGGACATTATTGGTGCAACAATAAAAAGCACATAGTCTCTGTTTTCTTAAGGTAGAAAGTCTAATGATAGAGAACATCATGAAATACAGTTATAATAACAGTATGAGAGGAAAAGTACCCCAAGTTTTTATAAAGACTTAAAGGAAAACCAAGCCTTCATGTGGGAAGTCCAGGAAAGTCTCCTGAATGAGGAAGCATCAAACCTGAGGTTTGAGAGATAAGCTAAATAAATCCAGAAAGGTTGGGGGCAGGACAAGGAGAGGGAGTCCTGAGAAGTCCACACTCCAGAGAAGTCATGATGCCCATTTCTTAAAGAAAGGGGCACAACAAGGCAGGCAGCTTTGTAAAAGGAACAGAAAAAGTTTCATTTATTTATTTTTTAATTTTTTAAACAAGTTTATTTTTTAATTTTTATTTATTTTTGAGAGATACAGAGACAGAGCTCCAGCAGGGGAGAGGCAGAGAGAGAGGGAGACACAGAATCTGAAGCAGGCTCCAGGTTCTGAGCTGTCAGCATAGAGCCCGATGCAGGACTCGAATGTGACCTGAGCCTAAGTCAGACACTCAACTGACTGAGCCACCCAGGTGCCCTCAAAATTTTAGAATTATAGTTATAGGATAAACTAGCCCGGGAAGGGACTTGTGAACAAGGAGAATTAGGGCTTTATCTTAAAAACAGTGAAATGCCAATAAGGTTTTAAGTAGGGGAGTGGAATGATCAGATTTCGGTTTGTCTAATAAAAACAAATCCAGACGTAGATAAGGAGAGACTTAATATTAAAAAGTCCTGTTGCAACAAAAGAAGCTAATACAATGCAGGGAGGAGAATTATTGCAATAGGAAGAATGCCCCAACCATGACATCTGCAAGTATCTCAAAAGTCAGGTAGAAAAGGACATTTCTTTTATAGTGAGGAGTGAACAAGGCTAGAAGAAATCAGGCATGGGGAAGTAAGATGATGGATGAAAATGGCATGCTTAGTTAAAAGATCAGAGAATATTTACCCTGAGGTCAGCCTATTCCTAGAAGGGGTCATTAAGAAGGGGTTGTATATTGGCGTATGTTGAAGATGGGTCAAAATTCAGGGACCCATATATTTCATCCAGATTTTTATCCAGGTATTTTATCCAGATTTAGCAGTGGGTATGAAAAATTCAGCTAATTGTTTATGAAACAAAGAATGGAAAATTGAAGAGTCTGTGTTTGGCTTTGTCATATGTAAAGAAGGAAGGCATCTGTTCTTTCTTTTTTCTTTCTTTCTTTCTTTCTTTCTTTCTTTCTTTCTTTCTTTCTTTCTTTCTTTCTTTCTTTCTTTCTTTCCTTCTATGTTTACTTCTGTATTTTGAGAGAGAGAGAGAGAGAACAAGCTGAGGAAGGGCAGAGAGAGAGGGAGAGAAAGAGAATCACAAGCAGGCTCCACACTGTCATTGCAGAGCCCAACCTCACAAACTGTGAGATCATGACCTGAGCCAAAATCAAGTGCCGGATGCTTAACCGACTGAACCACTCAGGTACCCCAAGAAGGAAGGCATCTGTAAGTTTTATCTATGTCATATGGGGAAGAGTGGTTCACTGTAGTAAGCCATATCCTAGAAAACAAAACGGTTGGGGAACTTCTTACTCATTGCTGTTTTCCAGAATCACAGGGCTCAGGTAAAGTTTAATATGGTCAGGTTTTAGGAAGACCACTTTGACTACACCAAGGAGAAGAATTTGAGGAGGCAAGACGCCAGTGAAAAAAAGATACATTACTTCAAATGCAATTGCTCTAGACCAAGGTAGAGGTACTAGGCGCTTGGAGAGGCAAATAGATTGCAAAGATTTTCAAAATGTGGAAAGAAATTGGTCTTAGTATTTGATTGGATCTGGGTGGTGAGCAGAACACTTAAGTCTTAAGTCACAAGTGCATTCAGAAGTTAATGCTTTTTGCTGAAATTTCCCTCTTAAATTCTTCAATGGTCTTTTTGATTTTTCATTCTGCAAGAGGTCTTTTGAACCCCTCGTTTCCAAAGAGGTTTTAGTCTATGAATGTAATTATTTTTATTTTCAGAAAATTTGTCTTCTATGTTATCTTCAAATATTTTTGTCTATTTAATTTTGTTCTTTTTTTCAGTGCAGAAATGATATATGCACTGAGTCTTCTTTGACTCTCATAGTTATTTAGTCTCTGGTATTTTCAATTTTGTCCCTTTCCTTTTTATAGATCTTTCTTTGTTTCACTTCATGTGTGTGCTTCAGCATGCTTATCCTTTCTGACTCAGGAGCAGGGTGATGGTGAGGTCTGGATTTGGGTTTAGTAGGGGAGGAACTTCTCTAGAACCTTGAGTCTAGGACAGATGCTACAAGTACTGCCAGCCAATTTTATCATCTAGAGTAGCATAAGCTTCTACAAAGAAGATCCTTGTGTGTACAGGTGCCTCAAGAAATGCATGAGTGAAGAGTGACTAATAGTGAGGCTTCTAACCAGGCACTAGCTAATGCTGCCTAATTCTCACCATTATTTTTATGTCCAACATGCTGGTCCAACACAGAAAAGTGCTTTATAACAAATCTTAGAAACATATTATGTCGATAATTAATACCAAAAGCTTCTGCCTCATCAACAATTATCCAAATCATTAATTTCCCTGATTTGACAAAAGAATAAGATGTAAATCAGATGTTTAACTAAAGCATGCCTTTTTTTTCATAACAACTCTCCTACTAGGAATGCATCTAATATTTACCTTTCCTTAGGTCATTTCAGTGAAGATTATATTAATCTCTTCCCATTGCATTAAGACTGAATTGGTCTAAACACTGGAAATTAGGTCCTACATGATTAATTATAGAATTTTATGTTCTTTCTATATTTAAGAATAGAATTAATTTTTTTCGTTTCACTAAGAAAAATCATTTTTTTTCTGGTACATATTCTTCAATTGATTTTTACATGGGTTGATAATCCTCCTATGCTTCTGCAAGATTGGCTTAGGTTGGCTTCCCCAGAAACAGGCCCTGAGACTACAATTTGAGTGAAAGTAATCAGTTTGGCCAATGATCCAAGAAAACACTGGTAGGAAAGTAGGGAAGTGAGTCCATGAGGGGTAGAAAGCCAATAAACGTACAATAGTGAGCAGATTGCTACTGTTGTCAAATAAAGTTCAGTCCTGATGGGGGCCTCTAAGGGACTGTGCAATTCATCCCTGAGAGTTGTCCTATCAGAGTTACCAGAAAGCTGGAATATTAATCCTTCAACTGGTATCTATTACTGGTTGAAGACCATTCCTGGGGGATTAATTTTCCAGCATTTCCCGTCTTTTCTACGTTGTGGCTGAGTATGCTCCTCAGTACTGACTCAGTTTGGGCTCTTGCATTAAGAAGCTGTATGAAGGGGCACCTGGGTGGCTCAGTTGGTTAAGCATCCAACTCTTAATTTCACCTCAGGTCATGATCTCAGATCAAACCCTGTGTCGGGCTCTGTGCTGAGTGTGGAGCCTGCTTGAGATTCTCTTTCTTCTCCTCCCCCACTTGTGCCTTCTCTCTCTCTTTCTCTCAAAATAAATAAATAAACATTAAAAGAAGAAGAAGAAGCTGTATGAGAACATTAAGTGCTGAGGGGGAATGACAGTACAATGACAGCATGTGCTATGGGCCACCCCTTGTACAGATTCACTCATGCTCCACTTTAATTTCACTATATTTGGTCACTGTTTCTTTAAGATGATGGCCAGTTGTTGCTCAAAAATAACATACTCTTCAAAATGATAGAAAATGAAGACAAAAGTGGGGTTGTGGTTTCGCTTACTGTTATAGTTGGTTTCTAGGTCATAATTTGTAAACCATATCCTTTATCTCATACTCTTACAGTCTCCTATCTTTATTCCCCTCACTCTCAGCCAGCACTTCTGCTGGTCTAGGTTGCTTGCCCAGTGGGTAAGCCAGACCTTCATTCCTTAGGTATATACTGGTTACATTCCCATGTTAAACCATGACTACTATAATTATTAATTTACCATTATTACCAGGCACTGGAACACTAAAAGCTATGTCAGTGAATCCTCTAAATTCTAAACATATGCCTTCTTGCCCCTTTTATGTAGGACCAAACTGTTTCCTCATGATAGAGTCAATCACCCTTATAATACAATAATATTTTTTTTTGCCTCCTGGTCTACCAGCATGAGGACCCTAAAATGACCAAATGAGGAGCATAGCTTTACATTAGAGGAACTCTACTGTATCTCCTGGGGGGAAAAATTCCCACTCTGGGAACCAGGAATTCTAATCCCTCAGTACCTAAAATTTTAGGGACAGGAAGTACATTTTAGCCAAAATAGTCACTGAGGGTGATGGCAAGAAGGACCACTGCTACTTTCACTCTTTGGTTCTCAGATCACTGTATTTTAATTGTCTGGGGCACAACACCGTATAATGGCCATTAATTAGTTGGAAGCCTATATCATACTTTGAAAAATAGCATTCCAAACTTGCAGATGCCTCAACTGAGACTTTAAGAAGCTATCACGATGTGGTATATGATTGAGTCAATGGGTCCTGTGGCCATTTACCCAGTACCTTACCCTTGATCCAAGGCTATCTCATTGAAGGTCTCATGGTAGTAGATCAGACACTCTGTGAGATATCAGATATGATGCTAGGGAGTAAGGGAAGGTAAACCCATAGCCAAAACACATATCTGTCCTGGTAACGATGAAACACTATTACCTCTTGAGGGGAGGGAGTCAAATGTAATCAATTTGCTATCAAATGACTACTTGGTCTCTTCAGAGAAACTCACGTTTTGGTAGGCATTTAGTACTCTGTGTTGATCACTAATGCTTACGGATCAAATATTTGCCAACCACAGTAGCTACATTAGCCTTGGTGAAAGGAAGCTTAGGATATGGGACTGATGACAACCCCCCTTATCAGCATGGCTCCTCTGTTCTTAAGCCCAATGAACAGGAGCTGGAATGACCAAGAACCAAGTCTGGCTCATATCATTCTATCCTCCTAGTTTTAAGTGCTTCCTTTGTTGTGGATGCTCTCTAAGACATAAAGTCTATATACTTAGTGCCCACTCCATTAGGTTCTATCACATGCCTCTTTCTCTGATCCTTTGGTCTCCAATAATCCCAGCTCCATCTGTATAGGTCCCTGACCAACAAATCAAACCATTTTCTATTTCCCTGGAATCCATATACATCCTGATGTCAGGCCACTTCTTCCCAAAAGAGTTTATTATCAAGTGTATTACCAGAGGATTTCCCTCACCACTGTGCGTTAGGGCCACTTATATGTGAGGCTATAGTTGACAGATACCCATTTTTAGCTTCTGTGTATATACTGAGCTTACTCATCTGTGAACCAGAACAAGGTTTGTCTTTGTGTCTTCTGCCAGTTGGTCATAGGTAATCCTCCCTACCATGAGGTCATAGGGGTGATCTGAAGGAGAGGAATTAGAGATACGGAGGTAAGTGGCAGGAGATATTGGTCACCTGTTCATGTAACTTATGCTCCATAGACCTGCTGGGGTCTGACGCCATCCTCCCATAGCAAGAGCAGTGCTTCACCACTCGGGCCAATCTGTGACCTGATCTTGTTAACTCTGCCACTGTCATTCTGAAAATGTGTTATTACCACAGACCCCATGCTGCCTAGTGGAGCCTAGTAAACGCAATTACTGCAGATGCTGTGGGGGTGGCAGCAAGAACCATGAGCCCTTTTTATGGTCACACACCTTCCTACTATCTCTCTCTGCTCCCTGAACTCTCCCTAGCTGCCTACAGCATGAGAGAGTTCTGACTGGGGTATACCAAGGCAGCTTCCCTTCCTACTCTCCTGGCATTCTCCTTACCTTTTTCTTAAGGAGGATCCTGATCCAAGGCCCAATTTTGTAAGCAGGAGAATGTGTATGCCTAGGTAGAGAGAAAGACCAAGACTGGGAGAACTGGACCTCATCTCCAAGTGAATTACAGAGACTCAGCCCTCCCTTCTCCCATTAAGGGAGCCAGTCCTGTTGAGTGACTCCAGGACCTGGTTCCCAAAGTAGGGATGAGAATGAGGGAAAGGTGCATGGACAGAGTCCCTGTTGCACTTGCCAGAGTGTCTATGCCCGTGTCTCCCTGTGGGGGTCATTTGTGCATCACCTCTCTTCCTGAAAGCCCATTTTATGTAATAAAATTATATTTTTATTAATATAAACAATGATCTGTCGTGAAGTAAAATACATTTTTTTGCAGTTTGTAAGTTTATATTGTTATTCATCTATCATTATTATCCCATTACATAAGTAAAAACTATTTTTAAAGGAAAACTTTATGTTTTAGTACCTTTAATGGCACATTTTTTTTCCTGCTCTTTGAACAAGGGGCCCACATTTTCATTTAGCACAGATCTCTGAAAATCGTGAGAACTTCTTGATAGAATTAAAAGAGCCAGGGCACCTGGGTGGCTCTGTCAGTTAAGCATCTGACTTCAGCTCAGGTCATGATCTCATGGTTCATGGGTTCAATCCCTGCATCGGGCTCTGCGCTCACATAGCACAGCCTGCCTCAGATTCTGTCTCCCTCTTTCTCTGCCCCTCTCCTACTCATGTTCTGTCTCTCTCTCTATTTCAAGAAATATATAAACGTTAAAAAAATAAGAATTTAAAAAGGCAGGGAGGGAGGGAGGAGCTGGGGGAGAAGGAAGGAGTGGAAGGGGAGCAAGAGGAGAAGAAGCCTCAAATTAATGACCAACGTAATTGTAAAAGTATTTATCATGTATAAAGATTTTTCCGACACTTGTGAAACAAGTTAATCACAATGTCAGAGTTAATTATTGCTAATGACAGTGGCCATCACTTTGTGGCCTTTGAGATTGATTCTGTTAAATATCAAAGGCACTCTGTGGGTTTGCCCATTTGTATTCAACGGAGGTTTGATTTTGATACCATTTATCTGACACTTTTATTAATTGCTTAACTTTCCAGAAGTCAGAGCCAAATATATTTGCCTTGAAAGCAATTGAAACAAAGTGTTCAGTAACCATAGAAAATATGCATCATGCTCCGCATTGCATTAGGGCTACCAAGGAAGAAAGCTTTATTTATGCAAGAATATAGTTGGAAGAAAAGTGAAAGTCAATTGCCTTTTTTTTTAAATGGAAACAAGCCAAGTGTAATCAATTATACTTGGACATTTTGTAAAAGCAATTCTTTCCATTGTATTAATAATAGGTGTACTACAGGAAAAGGACTGCCAGTCAAGGAGATTTAGAGAATGTGGTGAGTAAGCTGAAGGGAATGTTGTGAGCTGCGCAGTGGCTAAGTGGGCAGTGTGGGTGTTAACTCTTTAATAATCTTCGAAGAAGGGGAAGAAGGGTGGCGGAGAGTAAGATCAATCAACAGCTCTTTAAAATGTCAATAAGTTAGAATGAGTTCCAGCTCTTTGAGGAACAGGATAGAGTTTACGCTTTTTATCCTTGTGGTTCAAAATACAGAAGCCAGAACTTGTAAAGCAAAGTGTTTACTCTTTTTCACTTCCTATGATTTTCACTCCCTGAATTCCTTTCACATTTTTATTAAGCAGGAATGTCCTGCCAGCATGTCTCATTTTCCTTGTTCCTTCTGCCCAACTGGCTTCCATATTTCTTTTGAAAGTCTTGTGGAATTTGATCTGTTGTCAATACTGTCAGAGGAGAACTCTCTCTTTACCACAGGTTCAAATGGTTGGGGACCTGCAGTTAACTAGCAACCGATTAACAAGAGAAAAGACAAAATGTTTTCATGCACATATGAATGCACAAAAGCAGTAGCCCCCTGAATAGCTAGAGATAGGGATTTATATACTCAGTTCATAGAGGAAAGGGAGCAGAGAGACAAGTCTTCTGTATGAAGAACAGACAAGCTTAATGGGGAAAAGACAAATGAGTTATCAGGGAAACAGAAAGTAATAATAATGTTTATTTGAAATTTCTCACCTCAGTGCCAGTGGTCCCACTCTTTCCTGGCTGTGAAACTGCTCCAGAAAGAGGACTTACTGCAGCCTCATGCTCTAAAGATTTTCCCTTTAGTCAGATAAGAGAAGTTCCAAAAAGACTTCTTTTTGCATCTATTGCATCTCAAATGTCTTCCATTTAAAACCTTCTTCATACCAACACTGAGGGTTCTGAGTGGATCCCCACAAAGAAAGAGCGTTAACACAGAAGGAAATGGGAGAATGCCCTAACCAAGGATCGTGTTGACTTGAGTTTTCAGGTAAGAGTTGAGTTTTCAGATAAGAGTTTAGGAGTTTTCAGATACTGGAGGGCAGCAGAATATGACACCCCAAATATGCCAGTTTGATTTATTGGTTATTCTGATGTATAGTCAAAAACAGCTTCAAAAACAGCAAATGCAAGGAGAGGCTTTCTCTGAACTTCCCTTATCTGCCTAAAGACAGGGGCTCCAAAAGGAACTCAGTTGTCATAGATCCCGTCCAAAGGGATTCATCAACCAGAGAGGATTGACTCCTATCACAGGAGAGGAAAGCCAGACAAACTTTGTCACAAACTATCATATCTCCTGTCTGTTCTTCTAAGGACTCATTCATCTTTCCTAAGGTCACTTTACTGTGTTTTAAGAGGCCCACATCCCTCCCTCCACTTTCCCTGTTAAAATGGTGTTTCATTGTGAATTCTAAGCCACATTGGAGAGTTACTCGTTTTTCCCTGGGTATCTCCCATGTGTACATAGGTATACATGTTAAAATTCAGTTTGTCTTTCTCTTGTTAATCTTTGATTGCAGGCATCTCAGCTAAGAATTAAGAAGAGTGGAGGGAAATGTATTTTTCCTCCCCTACAATGTGTTGGAGCAGTAAAGAGAGAACTAAACTTGAATGGAGAGAAGTGTTTTAGAAAAAAAAGAATTATCCAATAAACCACATACACAAACAAACAAACAAAAGCAAGACTCTCCCCTAATAAAAGTACAGATCTTTCTCAACTTATGATGAGTTACACCCAGATAAACTCATCAGAAGTTAAAAATATCTTAAGTCAAAAATGCATTTAATACATCTAACCAGCCAAACAACATAGCTTATCCTAGCCAATATTGAATGCATTCAGAATAGTTACATTAGCTTACAGTTAGGCAAAATCATCTAATACAATAAGGTGTTGATTATCTCATGTAATTCATTAGACACTGTAGTGAAAGGAAATAACAGAATGGTTGTACATGGGTACAGAATGTCTGTTAAGTGTAGTGGGTGTTCACCCTCATGATCACATTGTAGACTAGGAGTTGCAGCTCACTGCCCAACATCACAGAACTGTATGGGTATCAGCGGCTTAGGAAAAGATCAAAATTGAAAATTCGAAGAACGGTTTCTACTGAATGCATGTCGCTTTCACACCATCATAAAATCAAAGAATTGTGGGTCCTGGATTGCCCTTATTTGTGTCATTTCCTCTCTTTCTGTCTTGCATATCCATAGGAGAACACTATCCAGATAAAACAGCTAAATCTGCCTTCATAGATCGAGGAAATACAATTCAGACCTACTGAATAATTGGTGTCATTTCACCTTTTATTGTTTCCAGTGTGAAAACGGATGGCTTTTTTGCAGAAGCTAATTAGCATATTGACAAATGCGACAAACCAACCTTGTAAATAGTGTTTCTTCCAGTTGCCCCAGGTATAAAGTTATGCAAGGTGAGAATTCAAGAGCCTAGGCTGTCCTGATTTGCCTACATTCAAGGGAGGGTGATATTATGTGTTGAATTGCATCCTCCCAAAAGATACGTTGAATTATAACCATCGGTACCTGTGAATGTGACTTTATTTGGAAATAGGGTCTTTGCAAATATAATCGAAGTAAGATGAGGTCATAGTGGATTAGGGTGGGCCCTAACTCAATATGACAGGTGTCCTTGTAAGAAGAGAAGAGACACTGGCGAGCTCTGGCCATGTGAAGACGGAGGCCACATGTCACATGTTAAGGAATGCCTGGGACTAACACAAGCTGCAAGAGGCAAGGAAGGAGCCTCTCCTAGAGACTTCAGAGGGAGCATAGCCCTGCCAACACGTTGAGTTCAGACTTCTAGCCTCCAGAAGCCTGAGACTAACTTCGTGTTATTTTAAGCCACCTGATTTGTGATACTTTGTTATCGCGGCCCTGGGAATCTACAGGTGATAAAACAGTTTTATTTTTTAGGGGACAGTATCTGTTTCACCTGGCTGAAGCTTCTTTGCTTTCAGGAATCTCAGTGAGTTTCTCAACTTTTCTTTCCAAAACGGAGTTCCTCACACTTGAATGCACTGTTGGTTCTTTTATAGACCTGGGTGAGATGTATTTTAATTTAGATATGAGTCCCCTGTTGTTCTTTCTCAGCTGGTATAAAAAGTCAATTACACTGTGTGTGCTAAGTATTTCACAAAAGGATGTCTGAATAAAATCTAATCCAGAAAAGACTGGAAGAGAAGTGACACATAAATTCAAATTCATTTAGTTCAGTTCCACTTTAGACTTACTGATACAACTTTAAACACTTATTTGCACTTTGGTTTTAGCAAAATAAGTACTGATACTTTTTTAGGATTAAGGTAATAATGTGAGAGGCAAATGGGTTTTATTTTAAAATACTGTACAATACCTACTCCATAGTACATGCTCTATTTTGTTAATGGGAAAATGAGATAAAACTGAAGTTTTGTCTATTTGGACATAAATGCAAGGTATTGTCTAAAAGCATTCCATCATATGCTTGAGAAGGCATGGTCCTTTTGCTGATGAACACAGAATACAAGTATAAAATAGTGAATTTTAAAATAGAATCTCTGTTGGGATAAGGAAATTATTTTAGCATAGCTCAGGCCCCTAGTATTTTCCTATTCCTATCCAATTTTTCCAACATAAAGTAAGGAAACATATTAAATAGCACCACAGGGATGGAATCAGCAAAACTTTAGACTATAGGACATTTTATAGAATAAATGATCTACCTCTTTAAATGAATAAATTTCATTCACATGTGCAAATACACACACACGAGAGAGAGGGAGAGAGAGAGAGAGAGAGAGTGAGTTGGAAGTAGAGGTATAATTTAAAAGAATATTAAGAGACATAACAGGTCGCCTGGGTCGGTTATGCAACTGACTTTGGCTCAGGTCAGGATCTCACGTTCCATGGGTTCAAGCAAGCCCTGAGTCCAGAGCCCAGAGCCTGCTTCAGATTCTGTCTCCCTCTCTCTCTCTGCCCCTCCCCCACTCATAATCTGTCTCTCTCTGTCTCTCAAAAATAAACAGTAAAAAAAAAAATTAACAAATATTAAGAGACGTATCAACCAATACCAAAGTGTAGATATTATTTGGATCCTGGTTTGAACACATAAATCTGTAAAAAAAAGTATTTGTGAGAGTATAATATATTTAATATTAAGAAATTAATGTCAATTTTTGGGCCTTGCTATAGTATTATAGCTATATATTTTTAAAAACTGGTTCTCTTTTAAAAACATATGCTTGGGGCGCCTGGGTGGCGCAGTCGGTTAAGCGTCCGACTTCAGCCAGGTCACGATCTCGCGGTCCGTGAGTTCGAGCCCCGCGTCAGGCTCTGGGCTGATGGCTCGGAGCCTGGAGCCTGTTTCAGATTCTGTGTCTCCCTCTCTCTCTGCCCCTCCCCCGTTCATGCTCTGTCTCTCTCTGTCCCAAAAATAAATAAAAAACGTTGAAAAAAAATTTATAAAAACATATGCTTAAGTAATAGAGGAAATTATATGATATCTAGTATTTAATTCCAAATACCAGTGGAGGCAGGGGAGAAATAGATTATTATAAAGATGAAACAAAATTGGTAATAAATTGCTAATTGTTGAAGTGAGGTTTTGAGAATATGGTTATTTAGCATTTTCTCCTTTTATATATACTTTAAAATATTTCCATGATAAATGCTGAAAATTAAAAAAAAATGTAATTAGATTTATTCCTTGGCTTTACGGGCTTTGAAATCTACTTACCTGTGTGAATACATAAAATTAGCCACAGAGACTAAGATTAACTATCAGTTAAACAATGCAAAACTAGTGTTATACAAATTTAAATCATAATCACAGGTGAAGCTTGTTAGGAAAATAGAATATTTCTTTTTTTTAAGTTTATTTTATTTATTTATTTTGAGAGACAGAGAGAGCACGTGTGTGGGCAGGAAAGGGGCAGAGAGGGAATTTCAAGCAGACTCTGTGCTTTACAATGAACCCATGAGATCACGACCTGAGCTGAAATCAAGAGTCAGATGCTTAACCAAGTGAGCCACTGAGGCACTCTGGAAAAGAGAGTATTTCTGACCTGGATGTAGAAAAATGGACAAGACGAAAAAGACAAAAGGATAAAAGAAGAGGAAATTATTTGACACCTCAAGCTATACTCTGGATTATACTCCCCTGTTTAGGGAAAGAGTCTCTGTTTTCCTTTACTCTTACACTGAATACTTCTGACACCAGATACTGATCAATTCTCCAGCTCCAGCAAGATGTCCTACAATCCAATTCAGTTTTGACATTATCTACCTGGAGTTAGAGTGAGATCCCATAGGTTAAGGACTCAGTCCTACAAGACTGCCCCCACTCCTATACCAATCTCATACCCCAGGTTGTTACCTGTACTTCTGACTAGCTATGAATCAGGGTTTCCTGGACTTCCTTCTTGGGTTTAACAATTTGTTATAATGGCTCACAGTTTTCAGGGAAACACAATTAGCAGTTTCTTATGAAAAGATATAATAAAGGATATAAATGAACAGCCAGATGAAAAAATACATTGGGCAAGGTCCAGAAGAGTTCTGAGTCCAGAAGCTTCTATCCCTATTGAGCTGCAATGTGCCACCCTCCCAGCACATACACGTTCAATAGCCTAGAAGCTCTCCAAACACGTACTTTACGGGTTTTTGTGAAGGCTTCATCACATAGACATGATAGACGTGACATATTATTAACTCATTTTTTAGACCCTGCCCCCCCTCTCCGGAGGTTAGAAGGTAGGGCTTAAAGTTCCAAGCTTCTAATCATGGCTTAGGCTTTCTAGTGATCAGCACACATCTAGCAGTCCACCAAAAGTTGTTTAATTAGAACAAAGACACTCCTATCACTCAAGGGTTTTGGGAGCTCAAAGGGGATCAAAGATCAGATATTAGCAGGAACTGAGGACAGAGACTAATATGTATATATTTCTTGTTTCACACACCCCAATCTTATTATTCCTCAATCTCACTGAATTGTACTACCTTTCAGCCTATTCCTTAGTCCACAACCTAGACATGCTTATTTCTTTTTTCCCTGAAGTTTCATATTCAATCAATCATCAAATCCTGTTGACCCCACCTACGAAGTACATCTGCAATCTGACAATGTTTCATTATTTTATCCACTACCACCCTAGGCAAAGCCACCAACATCTCTTGCCTGGGCTAATATAACAGGCTTCTAACTAGTCTCCTTATGTCTTCCTCTTGATCTGCCCTTACTCCAGGATAATCTCCACATTACAACTATGATAAGCATTTAAAAAGTGTAAATCCAATTACAACCTCCCCTTGTTAAAATCCTACAACTTGTGATCATAGACCTCCCTGATCAGCCCTTACATGTCTCAGACCTCATCATATGACTCTATCCCTTGCTTCCTGCACTTCAGTCATAGGTCAAGATTTTCCTTGCTGTGAAATCTTTGTACTTTTTGCCTCTACATAGAACCACTTTGCCTTAGCTATTTATAAGGCTTTCTTAAAAAAATCATTTATCAAGTCTCTGTACTTTCCTGATCACCCTCTCACCCATCCTATAACCATTCTCTATATTTAAAAAAAATTTTAATAACAGTGAAGAATGATCTATTTGTTTAAACCTGGCTATTGACTCTACCACTATGAATTCAGTTCCAAAAGATAAGGACTTTGTCTTTTTAATCACAGTATTCCTGTGTCCTGAAAGAGTGGCATGTAATTATAAATCAATATTGAATTAGTAAATGATCAATAAAACTAAAATATCTAAGACATTGGGTGGGGCTGGGGTCAGTGATTAAGGACAATTGATTTGGCTGAATTGGAATTTAATGTAGGAAATTAATCAGTAAGTTTGCAACACTAATTAAAAACTAGATTCTTTTCTTTCAGGAATAGAATTTAATGATTCATCACTTACATATAACACCCAGTGCTCCTCCCAAGTGCCTTTCTTAATGTCCATTGTCTATTTAGCCCATCACCCCAACAAGTAGATTTTTATAGGACTAAAACACTAGATTGTATTTAAATGTTTTTGTCTTATAAGCTATGCAGAATTCATTGCTGTTTGTTCATAGACAAGTGGATTAAAGTCATAATTACCTGGCAATCTAAAAAGCAGTAGAGAAAAGTAGAATGAATACTATGACCCACTGGAAGGCTGCTGAAATAAGGGACTTATTTTTTATTCCAGTGAATTTTAATCAATAACTATGAAAGACTGATTAAAAACTAACAATGAATAGTGGTACAGCTCTCATTTACTCACTCCTAGAGACTGGGTACTCTACCACGAACTTTATAACATTTGGTTAATTTAAATCTCATAACTACACAGTGAGGTACATATTATTTTTCCCATTTAGAATATAAAGAAACTGAGATTCAGAGAAATTAGATATTACCTCCCGTCCTAGTACTGTAAATGACAGAGCTCAAATTTAAACTATTTTGTAAGATAAGCTTATTGATTGAATTTAACATACATAAAGAAAAGTATGCAAATATAAATGTATGGCTCAATGAATTCTCACAAAGTTAACATACCTGTTTATACATAATATTACTTATACTGAAAAAGCTCCTTTTTTTAAAAAACTTTTATCATGACCCAAATCCTTTGGTGTTATATGGTGGCCAAGGCTTCCTCTATCCTTACCTATGTAAAAGGAAGATTGCACTGGACCAGTTAAACAGGCAAGGAAGATTTTACTCAAGGAAGATTTACTCAAAATTACATTAGGGGTGAGAAATTGAACTCCAGTCCATTAAAACAAAGGGCCAAAGGGCTGGAGAGTTTTTGAGCACTGAGGTGAGCTAGTGGAAAACTACTAGAGGCTACTGGGAGGAGGTTGGCCAAAGTGATGAGGCCATCTGTTTGCTAATTTCATTGGGTCTTAGTGAAGTTAGGCTCCTACACTCCCATAGAAACTGAGAGAAAGATATTTCTTTTTTTTTTTTCAAATTACATTTCAAAAGGATGGCTCCCACATCTTTTCAAAAGACATTCTTGGGTTGTAAAAGAATTATATCTCAAAAGCCCAGAGAAGGAATTTAGAATTACAAGTTTTCTAAAGTAAATGCTCTATAGTCAGAAAGAAACCCATTTAAAATTTACTCAAGCTGAGAGGAACATTTAAGGTTGTCTTGGTCACCTACTATTACTAATATTATCACATATTCATTTCCATTCTGAAGATGACCAAATTTAGGGGATAGTTTTGCACAATACCAGAAAGGAGACACTATATCATTACTTGGATAAATAGAAATGTAGTCACTCTTGTTCTTCAGAGGGCTGGAATTGAGACCACAGTATTATGAGTGATAGGAGATTTGCAGGGCATGCATGGTCTTTGCAGTGAGGTTAAGGGAACATTATTTGCCCAATTCTGTTTAGAGAATAAACTGTACAAATGATCATGACAGAGCATAGATACTTGGGAGGTAATAACACCTAACAGGAAAAAAGAATCCTTTAAAGTTGTTAAGGCTAGTGTAACAAGGTATAACAACCTGAAACTAGACCATTAGGTTAGACATTAGGAAAGTATTTTTAAATGTGGGGCTGATTAGATTTAGGAATAATTTGCTGAGAAAAGGCCGCTAAGGTCTCATCACTAGGAATACTCAAGAGTAGATTAGATAAAATACAGATTGCTATTTATGGCCACAGTGACAAGGTCAAACCCACAGTAATACAGAGGAACAAACTCTGTGACCCTGGACATGTTTTTCCCCTCTATGATAAGATCTACTTGATTTTACAAAACAACAAAAATAAAAGCATCATAATTTGTAATATTAAGTCACAACTGAGGATTCCCACAACAAAAATGCATTTCTCTTGACCCTGTTTTCCTTTAAGCCAGCTTTTAGAGGGTAGATGTTTGCATCAGTAAAGAGAATGAAAATGGTGCCCATTTTACATTATAAGGAATTAATTTGCAGCCAATGTGCTTATATTAACAAATTGTTATTTGGTTAGAAAATAGCCTGAGCTGTACTTTGTCTCCTTAATGGCCCTACTTAACAACTCAGTTTAGCTGTTTTTGCTTAATTTTCATGCTAATTTTAAGCTATTCCCATTCTTTGAAGTTTAACAGTATTTTAAATTTAACAGTGTATTGATGTTTGCATTTAATTTTTATTTGATTTAGTTTATTTCATTCAGAATGGTTTGATTGGCACTTGATTGTTTTGCAAATGATGCAGAGTATTGGATGAAATTCCTATGAAGGAGTTTGATTTCCTGTTTTAAATAAATGTTAGGGCAGGCCCTCCTTACTACCATGTACATTGTCTAGAGTAATTTTGAATATCTCAGAGTACCACCTTTCTTGTCCAAATAGGGGAGATGCCATAGATAAGGATTCATTGCAGACTTTTCTCAGGTGTGTTAATTTGCCTTGCTACCTTATCTCCTCTAGCTCTTTCCTGATATAATACATGTAGCCATTTAACAAATATTAAAGAGCACTCCTGTATGCCAGGAACTGTTCTAGATTATGAATGCCTACCATGCATAAGGTGCTTATTTTCACATCTTAAAACCAGAAGAAACAGTGATCATTGTAGTTTTCCTCCTTATATGAGAACTGAGGACTAGAAAGAGAGTTTTCCAAGTCAGAGACAAATTGCAATAATAACTAATGCTTTATTTACCTATTTTTTAAAGTTTATTTATTTTGAGAGAGAGAGAGCTTGCATGAGCGGAGGAGGGGCAGAGAGAGGGAGCGAGCAAATCCCAAGAAGACTCCATGCTGTTAGTGTAGAGACTGACACAGGCTTTCATTTCATGAACTGTGAGATCATGACGTGAGCCGAAATCAAGAGTCAGACGCTTAACCGACTGAGCCATCCAGGTGCCCCATCACTGGTGCTTTAGTACTGATGAGGTTTTGAGGTGATGGTGGGGTTCAGAGCTGATGCCCAAGAAAGAGTTCTTGAAGATGTCTTTGGTGCAAGAAGGCATTTTTATTAAAGCATGGTGGCAGGACCCATGGGCAGAAAGAGCTGCACTGGGGTTGTGAAGAATGACTGGTTATATACTATGGAGCTGGGGGAGGTAGAATCAAGGGCAAGTTTCTAATGGGATTTTCATATGCTAAAGAAGACATACAGGATACTGGAAGCCTAGCTATTGTCAGGCTAAGGTTGTTTTTCCCTCTAGCAAAGCATTAACCTTAAAACAGTAGGGAGTTTCTGGAGAAATGTTTTACTCTGCTTGCCTCAAATGTTTGTCGATGGGCTGCAGATTATAAGGAAATTTGATTTTACCTGCCATTCCCTTCTTGCCTTTTGTTCCCTACATCACTATGGAGGAATAATGTTGGTGCTGCAGGAAACAGAGTCTATAGGTTTCTGGAGATTAGGCTATTGATAGATTACCTCTTTCTTATAATTTACGAAGATATTTATAAACTGATGGAGACTGATGTCCTTTATGACTGTGATCTCTATCAGTTAACCACTTGTTTTCTTTCTTTTCCCTTGCTCTTGGGTAACCAGGAGTGCCTGAGGAATATCACACATATCCCACCTGGGAGGGGGGGTGCTAGCTTGTGCTTGGCTCTCAGCTTGTCTTATGCCCCCTCATCAGTACTACCTGAGTTATATGCTTACATTGGTTATGGTAAATGTAGCAAATACTTGGCTACTCCTTCCCCTCCCCAGTTCCATTGCACTGCTCATGAATTACAATACTTTTTACTGCTGTCCCAAGAGGGAGCCAGAAAATCCTTCTCAACAATGTTCAGGCATCCACTACAAACTGACATGCAGATTGATGCCTATATATTTACTGGTTTCTACACAGTAACATGTTCAGAAGGAGTCATGATGTAGCACAAAGAAAGACAGGCACACACACACACACACACACACACACAGGACTTGGAGTTAGAAGACTAACAATGAAGTTGTATTCCGGCCACTTACTCTTCATGTCACCCTTGACAAATCATCTCACTACTTTGTAGCTCAATTTGATTATATGTGGAACTTAAGTTTTTTATCAGCTTTGAAGTTTTATGAAGTTTGAAATTTCCAAGTGAACTATTTCAAAAGAGTCCTCTTGATCTAAGAACATTAGAGACACTCTTGCTGAAAATCTGGATTTATGAAATACCATTAGCTGTATAAGTGATGAGATTTGGGGGTGATGGTAGGGTTTGGAGCTGACAGCCAAGAAAGAGTTCTTAAAGATGTCTTTGGTACAAAAAATGATTTTATTAAAGCACAGGGACAGGACAGAAAGAGCTGCATTGGGGTTGTGAAGAATGACTGGTTATATACTATGGAATTGAGGACGTAATGGCAAATGAGAAGTTTACAAAGAGATTTTCAGACTCTAAAGAAAATTCACAGGATACTGGAGGCCTAGCCATTGTCAAGCTAAGGTTGTTTCTCCCTCAAGCAAAGCATTAACCTTAAGACAGTAGGAAGTTCCTAGAGAAACGTTTTACTCTGCCTGCCTCAAGTGTTTGTCAATGGGCTGCAAATTATAAGAAATTTAGTTTTACCTGCCATTTCCTTTTTGCCTTTGTTCCCCACATCACCATGGAGGTGAGGGTGATGTTAGGGGCTCCAGGAAACTGAGTCTACAGGTTTCTGGGGATTAGGATATTGATAAGATTGCCTTTTTGTTTAATTTACTAAGATATTTATAAACTGATGGAGACCCATGTCTTGTATGACTGTGATCTCTATCAGTTAACCTTTTGTTTGCTTTCCTTTCCTTTGTTCTTGGGCAGCTAGGAGTGCCTGAGGAATATCACACATATCCCACCTAGGAGGGAGTGTGCTAGCTTGTGCTTGGCCCCCAGTCTGGCTTATGCTCCCTCGTCATAAGGACCATTTGGGTAATTACAGTTAGGTAGCTTCAATGCTAATTTTTATTTCTGATTCGAATTGGATTTAGAGGGTCATAAGTCAAAAATGAGATACTGATTTTTAATTAGCTCAAAACAGTATATATTTTATGTCTGAGGAGTACAAATCAGCCTTCTTGAAAAACAGAAGCAATGAAATGACTCAAGGTAACATTTATTTAGACATCCCTAAGTTACTTAAAGGAAAGGATTTTTATATTTGTATTAAAATATCAAGCCACTGTGAAATGTAAGTATCTATTTGATACTTGGCTATCTGTTGAAATAACAAATGGTAGAAGTTCATTTGGGTATTTCTATATGATGTCAAAATAGTCAATTTAGTAAATAAAATTTCATCACATTAGTTGGTGAGTGTGTTGTGAAGAATTTAACTTAACCAAACAGGGACTTGGTCTCTGCCTTAGGGGTCTGGGAGATAATGTCTAAGCTCTAGGAATGTCCCAACTCCTAGGAGTATCTTAATTTGCTTGGAGACCTTGGGCCAGCCATCTAGTAACAAGATCATGTAGGGTGGGGGCTCTGAGCCAACCTTACAATGTGATGTAGGGTGGGTTGGGCATGAGGTATCAATTGACCACTAGAGGGGTTGAAGACTGAAATCAACCATGTGGGCAATTTATCACGCCTATGTGATAGCTCCAGTAAAACATAAGGACATTGAGGCTTAGTTGAGCTTCCCTGGGTGGCAATACCCAATGTGTATTGTCACACATGGATTTCAGGAAATCAATGCTTTTCACAACTTCACAGGGAAAAGATAATGGAAACTCCATATTTAGTACTTCCGCAGACCCTGCTCTGTGCATTTCTTCCCTTGCCTGATACAAATCTCTATCCTTTCTCTGTAATAAACCATAACCATGACTATAACAAAGTTCAGTGAGTTCTTTGAGTCTTTTTGGTGAATTATTACCAAGTGTGATCTTGACGATTCCCAAACTTTCTGTTGGCATCAGAAGTTAAAAGGAGCATAGTCCGTATAAGACCGCTTTCATAGTTCTCTAACCCTCACAGATAGAAAGTATTGATCATCCACATATGGTAGGCCATTAGCCACACATGACTGTTGAGCATTTTAAATATAGATAGTGCCACTAGACAAGTGAATTTATAATTTTATTTATTTTTAATCAACTTGAATTTAAAAATGAAAGCAATGTAAAGTCTTTTACATTAATTACAGGCTGAAATAATATATTTTGTATCCAGAGGGCTAAATAAAATATATTATGAAAATTAGGTTCATTTGTTTCTGTGGTAGAGTGAACAAAGACCTCCAAAGATGTCCACATCCAAATCCCAGGGACCTGTGAATGTTACCTTATATGGCAAAAGGGACTTTATCAATGTGATTAAGGATCTTCAGATAAGGAGATCATCCTGGATTATCCTAGTAGGTCTGATGTAATTGCAAGTATCCCTTATAAGAAAGCAACAGGAGATCACAGTGAGGAGCAGGACTTGTGATTGTGGAAGAAGTTGGACGGATACAAGGAGGGGGCCAAGAGCCAAGGAATGCAAGGGGCATGTAGAGACTGAAAAAGCAAAGAAACATATTCTCCCCTCAGAGCTTCCATAAGGATCCAGCCCTGTAAACATCTTGATTTTAGCCCTGTAAGACTCCTTTCAGATTTCTGACCTCCAGAACTATAGGAGAATATACTTCTGTTGTTTTAAGGCACTAGGTTTGTGCTAATGTGTTACAGCAGCAACAGGAAACTAATACAACTTCTGCTTACTTTTTAAGGTTTGATTACTATAAATGTCAAATTATATATAGATTGCATATTTCTATTAGACAGCTTTGGCCTAAATATTTATTTTTATTGCATTCTAATAGTATTTTTAATTTTTTAAGATTAATTAAAGATTTCAGTCTAAATCTTTCACTTATTGTTACCATAGGAAGTTTTTCTTATTGACTGTCAATCATTTGATGATTTTCAAATGGTCAGAATTTTTCTCGGTGATGTTAGAGGTAAAGAAGTATTGGAGATACTGAAGTTCTTGATATAATGAGGTAATGATGGATACATTTTCAATGGTGGATGGAGCTTTTGAGTAAAAAGTATAGAGAGTAAAGAGAACCCTGAACAGAAGTACAAAGGAGACAGAAAGTTAAAACAGCATAGACAAAATTGCAAAATTGCAGAGCTTAGCTTGACGAGATTGACAATAAGGAGCTATTGAAGGTTTATGAGGGAGGCGATGATGTAATTAAATGATGTCTTAGGGAGATTTTTACAAAAATATTTTGCATACTGGTTTAAAGGAAGGTGAGCTGAAGAGAATAATCAATGAACAAGGATGTGTTAGCTATATTCTAGGTAGGGACTAAAGAAGGCTGGCTGAGGAGAGTGGTTAAAGGGGGGGCTAGATTACCTCAACTAGATAACCCCAAACCACTAATATTTTTTACATGTTTTATTTATTTATTTTGAGATAGAGAGAGAGAGAGTGCACAAAGGAGGGGCAGAGAGAGAGAGAGGGAGAGAGAGAGAATCCCAAGCATGCTCCACCCTGAGAGCGCAGAACTCGACAGGGTGCTTGAACTCACAAACTGTGACATCATGACCTGAGCTGAAATCAAGAGTTGGACACTTAACCACTGAGCCACCTAGGTACCCCCTAATATTTTTTAAACACTGTTGTTTATTTAATGGACACCTTTAATATGGCATTCTAAAAATTATTTAAATGACCCAGCTAGCTTCAGCTCCATTATTAATACTACAAGTGTAGCCATACTTGAATATTTCCTTGTATTTCTAGGAGTTGATGAAGTGTAGTATAAAGGACCAGCTATCGAATCAACATGGTTTGAATTCTAACTGGGCCATTTACCTGCAAGTTACATAACTTCTGTTAGCCTCAATTTCCTCATCTTAAGATGGAGTCATTAATCATTTCACAAATGTATCTTAAAAATTAAAGGGGAGGGGCGCCTGGATGGCGCAGTCGGTTAAGCGTCCGACTTCAGCCAGGTCACGATCTCGCGGTCCGTGAGTTCGAGCCCCGCGTCGGGCTCTGGGCTGATGGCTCGGAGCCTGGAGCCTGTTTCCGATTCTGTGTCTCCCTCTCTCTCTGCCCCTCCCCCGTTCATGCTCTGTCTCTCTCTGTCCCAAAAATAAATAAACGTTGAAAAAAAAATTAAAGGGGAAATAATGTACTTAAATTTTTTTAATGTTTATTTATTTTTGAGAGAAAGAGACAGAGTGTGAGCAGGAGAGAGGCAGAGAGAGAGGGAGACACAGAATCTGAAGCAGGCTCCAGGCCTTGAGCTGTCAGCACAGAGCCAGATGCAGGGCTCAAATTCATGGACTGTGAAATCACAACCTATGCTGAAGTCAGACGCTTAACCGACTGAGCCACCCAGGTGCCCCGTATACTTAAATATTCAGTGTAGCACAGTAAGGTTCATGACAATGCAATAGTATTCTAATATTCTATTCATTTGAATTCCATGAATTCAATCATATCGGCTCCACAAAAAACAGAAAGAGAATTTTTCCCGGTTCAAGTTAAACTGATCTCCATTATCCCTCAGGAGACAAAAACTAAAATGCAAAGGGAAACAGAAATAATTTTTGCCTTTCACTTTATAAGGGTTTAAATCCTAAAAGTTTAAAGGCAGCACAATAGATGTTGACTGGTAGTTCTGAGTCTGCAAAATTTTTGTCTTACTTGCTGACTTTAGAACCCCCTCCCTGTTTAAATGTAACTTCACTGAAAATGTGTTCCAGAAGTTCATATATTTCATAGAGTGTCCACTCAAGGAAAGAAATTAAATCCTATTATAGTTAATATCAATATAATCTCTGGATATGCCTACATTTGACTATCAGCACCCTGAATTGCAGCATTCCCCTGCCCCAATGTTGGCAGTAAGAGATGTACCTTTTGATTCTTGCATCCGTCTAATTAGAGAGAACCCACCTTGCAGATGAGTGTGGTAATGCTTTTCTCTGTTCTGTGCCAACATATTTGTAACATCCTGCTAGTTCTTTTGTTACAAAGACTGTGATCGCTAGATGACTTATTATATTGAATTGAACTGGGAAGATTTTTCCCCCCCCAAAGGTGAATAAATACCTAATATTTGCAAGCCAATTCTTTATGATTAGGGATAAAATTGGCTCTGTCTGGCTAGATACACCACTGCATTATCTGATGTCATTTTATTTCTCTTCATACTTTTATTGTGTTCTATACACAGATAATATATGTGTCTGTCGATTTGCTTTGTTAGAGACTGTAAATGAAACTTCACAAAACCATCTTGAAAATCATGTAGTGAAATAAGAGTTGGAAACATTTTTTTTCTCCTTATCATCAATGTTGCTTTCAGTTGAATAAATGTACATTTCTTGCTGACTGCAAAAAAAGCCATTAAAAAGCTGTTGCCAGCTAAAAGGTTTCAACACATAGGGAATTATATCACTTGCTTTATTTTTCCCCCCTTAGCAGAGACAGACATGGTTATAACAGCCAAATCAAAGAACATTTGTTGGAATGATATGTAATCAGCACTGCTGCTGTCCATGGAAGTTGTGAACAGTTCTACTCCCTTAAAAACTTGTACTTGGAAAACAGTGTTGCTTTCAATTTAAGCACAATTATTTTAATGCTAATATTAAAATAAAATAATGGATACATATCATATCATTAAGTCCGTCAACTGAATGCAATATGATGATTGAAAATGCAATCTGAACAACAAATATCAATACAAATGGTAGAAGAGAAACAAACAAAACAATTATTAAGTTCAGTGGAGAACTCAAATTAGTGACATTATCACGTGATTTTTTCTCCTCTGAACTGCACAGTTTCCTGATAGAAAATTCAGGTTCATGTTTCTATTTCTAACACACTGCTTAAACTCCAATTTTAAAATAATGAAAGAATTTTATAACCGGTGTATTTCTAATTGTGATTCAGTTACTCAACTTAAGAAAAAATTTAACTTGGGTTGTCAAGCAACTGATCTATTTTTACTCTGCTCCAGATACTGTACTCATGTAAGTTATTCAGAAAGAACAATAGTATTTGCATGGCACTTTAGAATTTACAAAATGCTTTCACCTAAATTCTCATTTTATCTTCGCAATAATCTTGTGAAGTCATCCGGGAGGTGGTCAGAGCCATGGCTTTCAGGAGGATAATATGTAATTGATTTATCATCATATACTCTCTTTCTCTGCCAACTTGACTTCTTTGAGCCATTCTTTTTCCTAAAAGGTAGAGACTTTCCTGGAAATGAACATTCATCCATTGGGACAGTTTCCCCTTAGGTTACTTCTCAGTGTGCAGTAACATTGATATGTACATTTCTCTTAAAATACAATATGAGAAAAAAAAAACCTGTAAGCCAGATCTCTGGGAAAAGTTGAATAGCACAAGCACAAGAAATACCTCAGTTGTGTAGATTTGACAGGAAATAGGGTATGTTTCTATGCAAGAAATTTTCTAAATTAACACCTTCTAGTTATCAGATATTATGGTGCCATTGAATTTAGGAATGGTAAGGGGAGAAGAACTCAGTATTCTCAATCCATTACAAAATGTATTTATTCTGTTATTTGAATGTTTTTTAAATTAAAGTGAAATTTTTACTAAGAAAATAAGCAGTTGTTTAGAGAAAGAGCTACAGTGCTATGGCTGGATGCCTTATTTTTCATCGTGAACTCAGAATGCTGACCACAATACTTCCCACTCTAGAAAAATAAAATCAAAAGAAGGTTAACTGGTTGGGTTTCATAGAGATTAGTGTGGGTGGAAATGAATGGTTTGGAATTCAGTTTAGGTTTAGGTAAGCAAAACGGCTTATCTTAAGTCTCAGGAGTCGGCTAAATTTGGTTTTCTTTAGCTCCAATTCCATTTGGAATCAGGAAACTGAGAAATAAATGTTTGTATAATCACACACAAACATACATTTAAATTAATTACAAAGGGGAGGCAATATTTTATGAATCTTAAAAGTGGGACTTGAAAGTTTCAGTTTATTCTAGCTTTATTCAAAACTGCTTCCATAGCACGATGAACAAAAAAATAACAAAACCAGTTTACAATTAATCACATTTGTCAAAACATAAATGGTATTATTCTTTTCTTTTTACAAAAACAATACATTATCTTGTGACTATTTCAGGGAATGTGAAATAAATGTAAGCAAGGTAAGTATATAAAAGTGTAAAGAAGAAGTAAATCACCAATAATCCCACAATGTAGGAATAACTTCTGGTAACATTTTATTACAGTTCTTCCAACATTTCTGGGGCTCCCACACATTGTAGTTGTCTCACTGAATCACAAGCTTTAATATTCACAAAGCAGTAGAGGACAATAAGAAATAGAAATGGAAGAAGCAGAAGGGAGGCCAGAAGTAGCAGCATTTAAAGCCAAGACAAGTTTATGTTATAAATCAAGCAAGGGTTTAAAAGCAGTTGAAGGTATGGTACCATCTGCTCTTATTCCAGATGTATGCAGGTAAGAAACAAGAAGTTCTACCTTGTGAATGTGAAATGTCTGAGAGCACATAAAGCTTAAGTCAGAGAAAAGCTCCAACCTCACAACATTTTAAACAGGGGGGATATACCATTCTATTCCTGCGCATTTTAAAATTCACAAACCACAGACTTAGTAAAGCATTACCTAATTTTATTTTCCAAAAAACTACCTAAGCTTAGGGTTTGTCAATGTATGTAGGTGGAAGCACATGTTCCAGAAAGACAATAGTCTCCTACCTTATGGTAAACTCCTAAGCAAGTGTTTAACTAGATGGCTTTATTCTCAAAGTTTTCATTTTCCCTCTGATAGTCAGCTAGTCCTTTCCTAACTTGTAGTTGGTTTTATCACTTTCTGGGCACTATACCACCCCCCCAGAGTGCCTCACAGAGGAATTTGCCCTTCTTCATGATGCTCCAGCTGCCTTCACCTGCTCCTCCTTCAGTCATATTGGCAAGTGAACTAACTCTTCCCACTAAATGGGGGTGCGTTAATTACTTGAATTGAAATTGTCAGTTAGCTATCCCCTTCACTTTCTACATAGTCTTTTGTGTATGCTAGAGAGGAATAATAGCGTAGTGTGGTCACATGGTTTTTCCCATATTTGGTGTCACAACTGGGCAGATCATTAGCTGATATGGAGTATGAGGTCAAATATTGATCCTTGAGGATTACAAAGGATGAATGGACTACCACTAAAGAAAGAGCCTCAGGGAATAGCAGGATGTGGTGGCTAGTTTTGTAATCAGAGACAATTTAAAATGTAGGAAGTCATAGGACTCTTATCAGTCATTGGTGAAGGTTTTTTTCAGGGCCAACCATAGAGTCTTTTGGACTTGGTTTATAACTGGAATTGTGGAAGGAGATACCCTGAATTATTTTACTAGTAATTCCTTGACTCAGATATGTAGCAAAAGTAATAATATTATAAATGCAAATGGCACTAATAGAATGGAAAATCACCATTCTATTATCAAGAAGGCATCTTTTGCCATTGGCACTTTTCAAACTATTATTTACTGATATGTCTGAGAGGAGAATGGACCAACCGAAGGATGCTGTCAGTTTTAAATTCTACAGGTTACAATGTAGTCCATCCCTTTTACCCATTAAAAATACTGTTTGCTCCATTTGTGAAGGATGAATTAGTCACAGAAAATGTCTCTGCTCTCTGAATAAAATGTGCCCCTCCTCCTTTTTGAAATGAATCCCTCACCTGCACTTTTATTCCAATACCGCGTACATCCTTAAAGATTTTATTCCATGATTGTGCACTTCATTTTGTATCTTTAACCTTTTCCTCTTCACAGGTCCCATTTACTATATATCTGTAAATATGTCAGGTTTCCCTTTCCCTAACAAGCCTTTTTCCATAGTTCTCTTGAGGTACTGTCTTATGTCTCATCGTGTATTCACCATGCTTCTAAGCAGAATGCTTCACAGTCATTGCTTGGTTCTTGGTCTTCCTTGTGGCTGATGAATTCTTGCTGGTTTTGAGACCTGGCACGGCACTGGATTTGCTCCTCTGAAGGTCACTTATGACTGTTGAACACCAGATTTAAGACTGTACTTGCTCCTCACCCTCTGTGAACTGCTTGTGGTGTTTGACACTTCAACTAACCCCTGCTTTTCTTCTCCCTTGGCTTTCATGAACTCACACCTTTGAGTTCTCCTCCTGTCTCCTTGGTTAGTCCTCTTCTCTATTACTGATTTCTCTGCCAATCCCATACTTGTAAACCTGTAAGAAATCATCACTTGACTCACCTTTATCTTCTGGCTCTCGTCTTCCTGGGATATCTTGGACAAAGGATTTTCACCTTTAGCCTTATGTAGATGGCTTCCAAGTCAATAAGTTTAGTTTCATTCTGAACTAGATATGCATGTATGTGTACATACATGTGTGTGTACAAACATGCCTGCACACACACATACATACACTTCCAACTTTTGGCTACAGTACAGATATATTATTTTCCAGCTCCCCAGGTCAGCTCACTCTTTCTCTAGGTTCCTAGTCCATCTGTGTTAGTGGCTCCTCTGTCACTCCAATAGCCCACACTTAAAAATTAGGAACCATTCACTATTATGTAGGCCCTAAGTCCAACCAAGACTAAATCCTGACAACATTCCCTTTCTCTTCTCCTTCCTTTCCATCTCTGTTATAATGCCCTTGTGAAGTCCCTCAGTACTCCTTACATGACCTAAATATTCTGTCAACCACCTAATCAGTCCTTAGGCCACTTTCTTGACCTTTGCTAGTTGGTCCCAAATACCACTAGTAGATCAAGATCTTAAGTGTGACTGGGCTCCCTTCATTTTCCTACTCAAAAATTTTCAACTGTCCTCCATACCTACTGAGTTCTTTAAAATCCTCTCATTTCATGTTATTTACCTCTTCTAACGTTCCCCCACCTCTTTTGACATTTCATTTGCTGATGAGACTCCTATGAAAAATATCTCTTTTTACCATGTGTTATAACTATCTATATCTGTGTCTTATTTTTCCTACTAGAATGGAAGTTCCTTAAGGAAAAAGATCAGGATTTTTAAGCTTTTTGATCCCTGACTGTACCTAGCACCATTCTTTATTCAAAGCAAACATTCAATAAATGAGAGATATGTATGAAGAATATTTTATACACCTAGAGAGTGGAAAGTGGACCATAGGCTAGGGAGCCTTTAAGTATGTTCTTTGTCTTATTCGTGTCTGAATAAAACTTTGACAAATGGAAAGCAAGTGTATTTTCTGATCTACCTCATTCTATTTATTCTATACCTGATGCCTGAAAATAAGTTCAATTTTTTTCACAATAAAAAAGCAGATTAAAAGGAGATACTTAAAATTTGTTTTTAATGTTTATTTATTTTTGAGAGAAAGAGAGACAGAGAGAGAGAGTGAGCATGATCAGGGGAGGGGCAGAGAGAGACACACACACACAGAATCTGAAGCAGGCTCCAGGCTCCAAGCTGTCAGCACAGAGCCTGATGAAGGGCTTGAACTCATGAACCGTGAGATCATGGCCTGAGCCAAAGTCAGCTGCTTAACCTACTGAGCCATCCAGGCGCCCCACAAAATATTTTTAATTAGAAGAATTAGAAAAAGATAATCCCAGATATTGATGATGATTTCAGAATATGACTACTTTGTTACTATATTGATGGGAAAATGCTTTGGTGTAAATTTCTTGTGTAAATTTATAACAATATATTTGAAAAGCTTTAAATATAAACTCTCTGCTTGACACAGAAAATTCACTTCTATGAATGTGTCCTATGAAAAAAAGATTGTGTTCAAGCCTTTACCTTTCAAAATGTTTGGCATAACAATGTCAATAACATAAAATTATAAAGGAAAAATGAGAGGCATAAGGATTGAAAGGGAAGAGATAAAACTGTCATTATTTGCTGGTGACATGATCAGCTATGTAGATAAACTTTTAGTTCCAGTGAAAAAATTGACCAAGCTTACTTAATATAGGATCAGGTAACGAAAATCAATGGCCTTCTTCTCTGGCAATAGTAAAAATCATAACTAGCTAGAAAATATGGTAGACAATGCAATGTCATTAACAACAGCAAGATAAACTGCAACAAAATAATGAGTCAAATGTTTATGGGAGAATTATGTGAAGAAATATAAATATATTATGACTCACCCTCAGATAATAAAGGACTCTACAGTTGTAGTATAGGCACAATACTGGACAGAATAGACCAAGAAGCAAAACAGAGGATTCAGAAATAGACCCATTTACATGGGAAGTGCTTACTTGTAAAGGTGGCAAGACAACCATAAGGAAAGAAATTATTTAGAAGTTAGTATTGGAAAAGCTGGCAGGGAAAGTTTGAATCCCTTTCTTGTATCATATACAACTGTGTACTCCACATGTTTTAAAGACCTAAGTGTTAAAGAAGAAAATTATGAAATTAAAAGAAGACCATATGGGAGAATATGCTAGCAACCTTGAAGTGAAAAATGATTTCTTAGAAAAGAGTACAAAATTACACATGTTAAGGAGAAAAAACTAGTTGATTTAGCTATATCAAATTAAATATCTCTAGTCAATGAAAGACACCTGACACAAAATTAGTAGATGGTTATAAATAAGGAAAAGTTATTAGTAATGTCTAAGAACAACAAAAGGTAACTACATAAAGTACACAAAGAATTGTCTGCGAATCAAGAAGATAGTAAACTCAGTCAAAAAATAGAGAAAGGATATGAATTGGCCATTCACAAAAGGAAGATACTAACTGGCTAAGAAGAATGTGAAGACATGTTTAGATGCACCAATAATCAAAACATACAAATTATAGTAATGGTGAAACACCACTTTGTACCTATCGAATTGTAAAACTTTGAAAAATGGACGAAATGAAGAATTATCAAGTATATTTTGAAATAGAGACCTTCTTATACCACTGGCTGTATTGTTCTGGAGCACAATCTGGATAGATTTTGTGGTATTGCAATAATCTGTGATCTACAATACATATCATAGACTCTTGCATAAATCCTTAATGGGATACCTAAAGATATGTTCAGCCTGAAATGTTTGTGGAAGCAGGTAATTAGAGGCAACCTAGATTATCCATGACTCCAGGAATAGATAACTAAATAGATGTGGATGGACACTATGGAATACTACAAAGTAAAATTAGAAGGCATTAACTAGAAACACCTACAGTCATATACACAGCTGTAAAACAATGATGTTTGAGTAAAGTTTGAGAACAGATTCTTTAACACCATACCACCTATATAAATTAATCACTATATATTTTATACTGATGAAGATATATCTTAAGATATATAGTAAACAGAGTGAGTACAATGGGAAAATGGGAATAAAAATTGAATTAGGTATAAAATAATTTTTTTAATTTCCTTTTTTAAATGTTCATTTATTTTTGAGAGAGAGAGAGAGAGAGAGAGAGCGCATGTGAGTGGGGAGGGGCAAAGGGGAGAGAGAGAGGCAGAGAATCTGAAGCAGGCTCCACACTGTCAGCACAGAGCCTGATGCAGGGCTCGAACTCACGAACTGTGAGATTATGACCTGAGCCGAAACCAAGAATCAGATGCCTAACTGACTAAACCACTCAGGTGCTCCTAAATTTTTTTTTTTTTTTTTTTGAGAAAGAGGAGTTTTGCATGCATTGGTTAGAGCTATGAATGGAGTGTGATAAACTCAATTTTCTAGTTGATGTGCTATGTAATAGAAAATTCAGCTGGCTGTTGCCCCTGGCTTTTGGAAGGTGGACTCCAAATTCTTAGGATTTCCAGAGTGACAGGAGTGTTTGTTATTCATGGTGGGACCCTAGATAGTTTATGCTAATCAGTTGTCAGTAAGATCAGTCATGTGTTTACAGGGTTAGGACTTTGAGCTTTGTGACATGACCTCAACCTCTTGGGTGAGAAGTGGGCTGGAGATGGAGTGTAACACCATAGCCATTCATTCAAGCAATCATGCCTATCGAATGAAATCCTGATAAAACTCAGGTGGGCTTCCTGGTCAGCAGTATTCTGTATATTGTCTCACACTGATATGTCAGGAAGGTCATATGACCCTGAGGATGACAGAATCTTTGGAGTACTCCCAGATTTTGCTCTATGTGCCTCTCCCTTTGGTTGGTTCTGATTTGTATCCCCTTGTTATAACAAAACTGTAACACTAAGTATGGTGCTTTATGGAGTTCTAGACATCATTAAAGGTGATTATGAAACCTGAGGGGACACTGGGAACTCCTAATCTTGTAGCCTGCTGGTCAGAAATGAAAGTGGCCCAAACTTGCAGCTGGTGCCTGAAATGAGGGCTGTCTCATGAAGGACTTAGCGCTTCTCCTGTGAAGTTTGGCCTAACTTGGGTTGTTGGTGTCAGAAATCATCACAGACATAGACAACAAGCATGCAACCTCCTATTTATTAACAATAGGGTCTTGTTGAAATAGACAGAATATCTTCTTTTGTTCAGAATTAAGATGATATGTAATATTATAGAAGAATCATACCCTTGTTTTTTCCAGCTTCACTGAGATAATATGACACTAGATATGTAAGTTTAAGTGTACAACATAATGATCTAATGCACATATATATTGCAAAATGATTACCACAATAGGGTTAGTTAACATCTCTATCCTCTCATGTAATTATAATTTAACTTTTGTGGTCACAGCGTTTAAGATTTACTCTCTTAACACATTTTAAGCATATAATACAGTATTGGTTTTTTAATTTTTTTTATTTAAAAAATCTTTTTAAATGTTTATTTATTTTTGAGAGAGACAGAGACAGAATGCGAGTGGGTTGGGGCAGACAGAGAGGGAGACACAGAATCGAAAGCAGGCTCCAGGCTCTGAGCTGTCAGCACAGAGCCCGACGCGGGGCTCGAACTCACGAGCTGCGAGATCATGATCTGAGCCAAAGTTGGATGCTCAACCGACTGAGCCACCCAGGAACCCCCAGTATTGTTAATTACAGTCTCCGTGCTGTACACTAGATCCCCAGATCATAATCATCTTTTAGCTAGAAGTTTGTAATCTTTGACCAACTTCTCCCCATTTCCTTCACTTCCAGTCCCTGATAACTACCATTCTACTCTCTATTTCTTTGAGTTTGTCTTTTTAAGATTCCACACATTAGTATCATATAGTATTTGTCTTTTTCTGTCTGACTTATTTTACTTAGCATAAGGCCCTCAAGGTCCATCCATATTGTGGCGAAAGACAAGATTTTCTTTTCCTTTTTTATATATCTGAATGATATCCCATTGTGTGTGTGTGTGTGTGTGTGTGTGTGTGTGTGTGTGTGTGTATAAAATCACACTTTCTTTATCCATTCATCCCCACTGATGGATACCTACGTTGTTTCCATGTCTTGGCTATTGTGAGTAATGCTGTAATGAACATGGGGGTGCAGATAACTCTTTGAAATAGTGATTTACTCCCTTTGGATGTACCCCTAGAAGTGGAATTGCTGTATCATATGGTAGTTCTAGTTCTAGTTTTTCTGAAGAAACTCTATCTTTTTCCATAGTGGTTGCACCAATTACATTCCCATTAACGCAGGGTACCCTTTTCTCCACATCCTCGCCAACATTTGTTGTCTCTCGTCTTTTTGATAATAGCTATTTTAACAAGTGTGAGGTGACATCTCATTGTGATTTGGATTTTCATTTCCCTGATGATTAATGATGTTGAGCATCTTTTCATGTACCTATTGGCTAGTTGTATGTCTTCTTTGAAAAAATGTCTATTCAAGTCCTTTGTCCCCTTTTCAATCAGATTTTGGTTTTGTTATGGGTTTGTATGAGTTACTTATATATTTTGGATATTAGCCCCTTATCAAATAGTTGGTTTGCAAATATTTTTTTTCCATTCTGTATGTTGCCCTTTAAATAAGTATAAGAATGATACGTTAGCATGCCATTCTAAATATACTAAGGGACAAAAACAATGAACTATTTCTGTTGATTCTATTTTATTAAAAAATACACATGTATCTCTTGTGGTAGGTTGTGAAATTATTTTTCTTTTCTTCTTTTTGTTCTAGTTTTTCCTCATTAATCTTGTACTTTCCTAGGAAGAATAAAATTCAAATCTGAATTTTTAGAAGTACATTGTTATAAGAAAACCCTTCATTGTGTTCCTAATTTTATAACATGTTTCTTTTGCCATATACTGACTATTACTAACATAAGGTCTAACAACACCCTTTGTTGAGCTCTAGGCCCCACCAAAATGTTGCCTGATTGCGGTGCTCAGCCTCAGACCCTTGCTTACTCGTCTGCTGTCAAGCAATTTGGGCTTGTGGCATGATCCATTGCATTTGACCTTTAGTCTTTCTGTTTTTTGGGGGACTTGGCTGTCAGCTCTCAGAACTCCTGCTCAAGATGCACTCTGCCAGTGTGACTGATCTTATTGTTCAGGTGGTGAGAGCCCTCAACAAAAAGGGCAATGGATTCATCTCCGACTACCCACACCTGTGAGGCAGAACTTGACCCACAGAATCTAGAAAAGGGCTACCATATAACCCAGTGTGAAAGGAATAGTCAAGGGCATGGAAATTCAGGCCTGAATACACCTTGTGACATCATTCCAAGTGACATAAATCCACCTGGGGAAGAGTGGGGCTATGGCCCCAGTTTGTTCTATTATTGGTATGCTATTCCCATTTAGACAATACTGCTCTGTGTAAATAACAAAAACAACCTAAAATTTAAGGCATCAAATATGAGGTCACTTTTTTCCCTCCACATTTTTTATCTTAAAGACAAACTTGGCTATTAAGGAATCATCTTCACATAGAACCATGTGTAGGCTAATTCTTCTGATTTTGTGAAAATTTTCATTGCCTGATACTAATAAACTTTTACAGTTTCTTAAACAATGATATTCTGTGGTCCATAAACTATCAGGTTTAAAATATTAGCCAGCAGGTAATTATTTTGAATAGCAATGTGGGAAAGGATTCCATAGAACTTCTGTATATGGTGCTTACGTGATAGAATTTAATAGGACAAATATATGTACCTCATTTTCTTATCTTTAAAATATCACTTTCTAAAGATATTGTGTGAGAAAACAGAGTTCAGAGGTGTGAGCTTGTGCTGTAATTGGTAATTTCAGACCTATTTCTGGCCCTTGTAACAAATTGCAGCAGGGGCACTTTTTTTTTTTTTTTTAAGAAAATGATCTTGGCAAAACTTTTCCTCTCTGTGTTCTGCCCTTTATTGGTTAATAAGGTATTAATGTTAATGAGCACTGTACTAGGTGCTGTGGAGAGTCACAAGAAAGAAAGACTCACTGCCCACCCAGAAGGGGCAATGGTCATGATTTAAATGCTGCCTGAGACAAACAGGCCTTCTTATGTCTCTACAGGATGAACTGTTTTAGTCTGAGTCCATGGATATTCAAGAACTCTTTTTAATGGGAGATCTTTTTCCTTCTATGTTTCTTTCTTTTATGCACATCACCCCCCACCTCCAATCCATTCACATTTCTTTTTTCTTATTCATTTCACTCTGCTGCAGGAAGGGATGCATAGAAAAAGAGGAAGGAGGTTTGAAGAAGATGAAGGAACTCATAAAGAAGTATACAGAGTTGTACTCTCATTTTTATATTCCTAAATCAGGATTTGACCACAAATATTAAGTCAATACTGTAGCTATCTATGCATTTTTTGGTTGATATGGGTTTCATTTTTTAACACCACCAGGACCTCCAATTCATTGACTCCTCCATATTTTCACTGTCATGTATCCCCCTTATCAATCTTGGATTCTATAGTTCACTATTATAAAGATTTCTTTGAATGAACTCTCTTGCTAGTAGTTTCTTCCCAAACAATATCTGCCCAGCAAAATCCCAACTCTAGTTAAATCCAATTCTTAAACTACTTAGTCTTGTGTCTACATGGCTGATGTTGTTACAGAGAAACATAATATTACTGACCATCTTACGTTAAACTCTTGACCTTAAGTGGGACCTTAGTACTTGGTGCCTGAAAGACAATCCCATTGAACATTTCCAGACATCTCATTTTCCCTTGTCCCTTAGACAATAATTTCACATCTCTTCCTTTCTCTTCAAACCTTTAACACTTCCTACTTCTTGACAGTATCAGACAATGACATATTTCTTGCTTCATTCAGAAAATGAGAGTAACAGGAAAATCTACCTGCTGCTATCATTTTGTTTGCCAAATGTCCAGCATCTATACCTGCAAATACCCTCACTCTTGTTATATGTATGAACTATTGGCTTCTTATCAAAAGCCAGTTCCACTCCTGTTTTCCTCTTACTTATTCAAAGATTTCATGCCTGCACTGTCCCTCCTCCCTCTGAAGTCATTGATTTTCCTTCACTACAGGGTAAGTCCCATCATCTTGCAAACATGTGCCATTATCTTTCATTGTACTCACGTCTTTTTCCATCCATTGCCCTGTTAGTCCTCCTCCACCTCTATGGAAAAACTTCTTGGAAAGATTGTCTAAATCCTAGGTCTTATACCTTTATTCAATCTTAAAAGTTATTTATTGTGAAACATAGCACGCATGTAAAACACTGCAGAAAACATAGGACAAATGAATAATGTATATGAACAGGTATAAGAGAACTACTCCTGTAATCAACACCTAAGATAAGAAATAGAGGAGCACCTGAGTGGCTCAACTGGTTAAGCGTCCAACTCTTGATTTCAGCTCAGGTCATGATCTCTCGGTTTGTGAGATCGAGCCCCAGGTCAGGCTCTGTGCTGACAGTGGGAGCCTGTTTGAGATACTTTCCCTCCCTCTCTCTCTGCCCCTCCACTGCTCATTCTCTCTCTCCCCCTCTCCCTCTCTCTCTCTCTCAAAATAAGTAAGTAAAGTATTAAAAAAAAAAAAAGAAAGAAATAGAACATTGTTAGCATCCTGGCAGCTCCTATGTATCCTTCCTTAGTCACTTTCCTTTTCTTCCTCCCAAGAATCACTATATTGACTTTTATGGTTAATTTTCTTGCTCTTATTTATAATTTGACTATAATATAGGCATTCATAAATGGTATTATTCTTCATAGCTTTGAACATTTAATACATGAAATCATGTGATACATACTCTTGTCTTGCTTTTTTTTCTCAGTGTTATAATTAAAAGATCGATCTGTATTCTTGTTTATACCTCTAGTTTGTTCATTTGTATTCCTGTGTAATATCTTACTATCTGGCAATATCCCAACTTATTCTTTTTTTTTTTTAGTTAAAAAATTTTTTAACATTTATTCATTTTTGAGATACACAGACAGGGCATGAGCAAAGAAGGGACAGAGAGAGAGGGAGACACAGAATCTGAAACAGACTCCAGGCCCTGAGATGTCAGCACAGAGCCCGACATGGGGCTTGAACTCATGAACCAGGAGATCATGACCTGAGCCAAAGTTGGACACTTAACCAATTGAGCCGCCCAGGCCCCCCTCCCCCCAGCTTATTCAATCTGCAATTTATATTTCTGTTGTTTGTTGTTTCTCTTTATGCAGCTGCATCCATCTGGCTGTAGTCTTCATTTTGGCCCCAAACTGCTCTGTTTAAAGTTTCAGGTTTCCAAAGTCAATGATCAATTTCCAACCTGATTTTACTGGACATTTGGGGTAAGATTTGATATGATTTATTAACCTCCCTCTTGAAACAGTGTCTTCTCTTGGCTTCTGGGATATCACTCTGTCAATTTTTCTTCTGTGGCTGCTGTTTATCAGTGCCTTTACCAGTGCTGGCTCCTTCTTATATTCTACATCTTTAAGTGCTGGAATGCCCCAGGAATCAATCCTAGGACACTTCTTTCCTTCTGTTTACACTCATGCTTAAGTAATCTCATAATCTCATGTAGTCTATGACTTTGAATATCAAATATATGATCACCTCCAAATTTATTTCTCCAGCCTGAGTCTCTCACCTGAATCTGTGACCTTGCCAATTAAATGACTCTATTATAGAAATTCGTATAGAAGTTTCTAAAATCAGACTCTCCATTCTTACCCTCTACCTCACCCTGCTCCAGTGAGACACTTCCTTAACTCTGAAAATGGTAACAAAATTCTTCTGAATGTTCAGACAATAACCATGATGTTATCCTTGACTTTTGTCTTTCTCTTACTTATGTTGAAGCATGATTTTTCAAAGTAATAGGCATGGCTTTCATGTAAACATATAATGAGCATGTATAAAAGACATATTGATGAAGGAAGCAGTAAGATATAATCTATAAGCATACTAAATCAGAAATATTAGAAAAAGATTGCCATGTTAGATATAAAAGTAATTACTATCCCACAGAGCATAAACTATAACTTTTGGGGTTATGTTTTCTACTAGAAAGGAATTATTTGTATCTTTTCTGGACAGAAGTCTACAAATTTAACATGTAACTTCACTAAGCCTAGGACCTTTGATCCAAACAAAGCACATACACCTACCTTGGTAATAGTTATGTGGGTCTTTGTCCTCATAAAATACATGCCATCTGCTTTCTGCCTTATTTACAAGTTTAAATTTTTTTCTTAATATGCCACTGACAATTCATCAATAAATCCTGCTGGCTGTAAAATATTGTCAGGATTCAAACACTTCTTACTATTTCTTTAGCTACTGTACTGGTCTAGGTCATCATCATCTCTTGCCTGGTTTTTTGCAGTTGCTCCCTAACTGGGCTTTCTCTTCTGCCCTTGCCAGTTTCTCTCTCGCTCTCCTCTCTCTCTCTCTCCCTCTCTCTCTCTCTCTCTCTCTCCATCTCTGTATGCCAAAGGCAGCATGATCCCAATCTGTTCAAATCATTCCAATGGTTTCCTGTCTCACTCACAACAAAATTCAAAGTGTTTGCCTTGGTCTACAAGACATGATGCTCTTTTTCTGGCTAATTCCCTTGTTCTATCTCTTCCATTTTACCTTAGCCTTCTTGCTTATTCTCTAGGAAACAATTATCCTGCCTTGGGGATATTCTTACTTAGACAACTCTATTCCTAGTTTTCTGACTGTCTTCTTCACTTCATTTGGGTTTCTCCCAAATGTTACCTTATAAACTAACTTTCTCTGGTTTGCTGCTTAGTGCACTCCCACTCATGCCCTGATTTATTATTCTTCACAGCATTTATCACTACCAACATATTCTAAAGTTATGTTTGTTTATTGCCCATTCCTCCTTTCTAGAATGTAGATTTCATGGGAGCAGTGACTATGTTTTGATAACTGTTATAAAACCTATAAAACAGGTCTTCATAAATATCTGTTGAATCAATCAATCAATCAATATATGAATTCTTCCTTGGAAATAATCTCATGGGGAGGCTTTCATGCCTTCAATCACCAAACCTATTGATTACCTATTTTATCCCTTCCCTGAACACACATAATCCCACTTTTGCAACTGTATACCTGTGGATCATAACTATAAAAGCCACCCCTTCCCAAGTAAGTCTCAAAAGAGCCATAGCTTTGGTTTTGGCATAACTGTTAAAGAGGCATTAGAGTCTGGAAAGAAGTAAAAATAATAGTGCTTAGTGTTGAGAAGGGAAAATTTTCCTCTACCCTTTGAAATTCTTCTGGCTGGTCTAAGAATTAAATTGACATGAGACAGATTAACAGGAGGAAAAACCCCCACAAAGTTTATGTGTGGACAGAGGCTCAATAATAGAGGTAAGACCTAAAGAAATGACCAAGACAGGCAGCTTTTATGCTTTTTAGACAAAGAAACAATAGATCTATGAGGAATTGACAAGACAAAGAAAATTTATGTTTGGGAGCTTCAATTAGTAAGGATTTCCAAACAGAATTTGGGTGGAGTTCGTATTTTAATAGAAGCAATGAGGTGTGTCTATAAAGACTTCTTGGCTCTGAATTTCTTGTCTCTAGTGATGAGAATGTCTCTTTACCTCCTGGTATGAAGGGGAGTCCTTTTCACATGGGAGATTTATTCCCTGCTTTTTGGAGACAAAGGAATTAGAGTCTTCTTATGCTGGCTGTTTCTCAAGTAACTTTAATTCAGTATAATTAACATAGTGGCACATTTGGGGTGGCCTGCTCTTGGCCCGCACGCAAAGAAGCAAGGGAGATGACTCCCCTAGTACTTACCAGGATTTCATTAGTCCAAGTATCACCAGCCTGCACTTAAGGAAGTTCCCAGCCCCTTGCTGATGAACCTCTATTTCCTCTTCTCCAGCGACATTACTGAGACTAGTGGTTCATAAAGTGCAGTTCCAGAGCCTGCAGCATCTGCATCTCCTGAAATCCTGTTAGAAATGCAAATTTTCTGGGGCGCCTGGGTGGCGCAGTCGGTTAGGCGTCCGACTTCAGCCAGGTCACGATCTCGCGGTCCGTGAGTTCAAGCCCCGCGTCAGGCTCTGGGCTGATGGCTTGGAGCCTGGAGCCTGTTTCCGATTCTGTGTCTCCCTCTCTCTCTGCCCCTCCCCCGTTCATGCTCTGTCTCTCTCTGTCCCAAAAATAAATAAAAAACGTTGAAAAAAAAATTAAAAAGAAATGCAAATTTTCTGCCTCAACCCAGATTTACTAAGTCAGAAATTCAGGGGATTCAGCTCTTCCATCTGTTTTTTAACAACCCTTCCAGGTGATTCTCTTGCTCACTTACAGTGAGAACTACTGCCTCGGGTAGTTGGCTTCTATATCTTATGAGGCAGTGGTAAAGTTAACTGGCTTGAGTCAACTGCCTCAAATCAAATCTTGGTTTTACTGCTTCCTGGCTGTGTGACTTAAGCTAAGCTACTTAATTTCTCTGTGTCTCATTTTCTTTGTGCGTGAAGCAGAGATGTTATCAGTACTGTCCTTGTAAGTATATTGTGAGGATTAAATTAATACACCCAAGCAATATAGGACAATGCATGGCACATAATAGGAATCAACTACGAAGTAGGTAAGCATATGTCACTATATTCATTAGTTATCTCTATTACTGACTGCTTCTGGTTATGTTTTCTCTATTAGCTTATAAACTCTTTGAGGGAAAAAAATTCTATTTCTATGTCCTCATAGAATTGAGCATATAATTATCAATATTACAATTACTGAGTGCCTACTATGTGCCATGGAATGTGCTAAGAGCTGTAATTTCATTTAATTCTTGGAACTCTACTAATTAGATGTCATTATCATTTTATAATAAATATATTTAACTGGTTGTTTGAAGTATTCTGCTGCTTACTTAACTGAACAAAAAATCTGGATTAAATTGTCCTCTGCAATTATTTTTTCATCACTTCAGAAACTTCATAAATAACATAACTGCTAATGAGTCTCAATAGTTACTCTTATAAACAAGTTACACAAACTATAGATCTTTCGTAACCTAATAATTTGATTATATAGAATTTCTGTGCACCATTTATATATCTTATTAATTTGTTACAAAGAGCAAAAAATTATAAATGTTAAGTCAAATTGTCTGTAAATGACTTAAGGAATATGTTAATGATCTTTCTCCAAATGAATAATTATAAAGCAGGTGCACTTGAGATATGATCATTTAACTGACAGCAAACAGCTTCTAATGGCTTCAATAACCAAGATAATGGTGATATCAGAGAAGTCTGTTAAGCTCATCGTTCATACCATCCATTTAATACACAAGAGAACTTCAGCTGGAATCTCCCTGTAGACCCATTGTCCTGCTTATTTAAATAGCAGTTAATTTAAACACACACACAAAAGCCAAACTCCATTATTTCTAACACACCTCTTCCTAATAAACTATATTCCCTGTCATAAAATCCTGGCTGAAAGAGACACTTTTATATATTTCTATGGGCATTCATTGTCTTTTGCTGTTGATATTTATTCCCCAAATTTGCAATACCATTAGTGGTGAAAGGCACAGGAAATGTGGAAGCCTGGAAGTACAGGTTTCTGACCAAGGCCCTAAGAGGTTGCTGTTACCATGTCCTTCGGGTTCAAAAGAAAGAGAAGCTAGTGGATATCAGCAAAGTTGCCAAAATTTGATTTGCTGTGTTTAGGATGCTTATTAGTTGAGGTAAACATGACTCACACTTCTAAAAACAAGCTAAATCTAGAACCAATGCTTACAAACATAAATATAGGGGGAAAATTGATGTTGGTTTCTAGCTCATTTCATTTGAACCTCAAACTTTGTGTTCTCAGCAGGACCCTACCTACGACTGAGAGGAATCAAACTCCAAACAGTGAAGCAGAAATGGAAATTTATTGACTCAAATATCTGAAAAGTCCAGATTGTTTCTCTTCCAGATAGGCTTTCTCATAAATGGGGCAAGATAACTAAAGTGCACCCAACCCATCACCCCAAAGTCCCACATCAAGCCAGCTTAACAAGCTCAGTTGAAATATAGTTTCTTCTCTGTTTGATCTGGCAAACGATTCCTGGTGGAGAATCTGATGGCCTAAATTTGGTTGTGAGCCTCTCTCTAATGCAAGAGGGCGGAAAGATAGGATGATCCCTTTTGAGCACAAACATGGAATTAGTACCCCACATGAAAGCAGGATTTTGTTTACCAAAATAAGTGGAAAGTGTTGCTGGGAACCTCATAACAGAGATTCCCTTACATTTCATTGTGTCCAGGATATATGCACCCCCTACCTTTTTTTTTTTTATATACATACTTTAACAAACATAATACACAACAACTGCCATATAAATTTTGAAATATACACACCCCTTGTCTGGTGTCCAAATTCTACATCTATTTCCAACTTTGAGATTTCTCTAATTTATCTTCATTTGTCCCCTGGTCAGAACATGGCTCTTCATGGTATGGTCAACCATGACTAATGACCCAGTCCTCATTTTAGTCTGTTACTGGCAACACAACATTCATGACATCAGAATTCCTAACTGTAGGTGTCAAGTCCAGTCCAAGAGTATGCTATCTTTGTCTTTAAAGAATGTCATCAGAGCTCCATCTTTTTGACAGATTCTCCCAGGTTGGTGGGCTGTTGATCCCCCAAATATTACATTGTAATAGCTTCTCAGCCTCAATGGAAAAGGAGTTGAAGATTAAGTGAGATTATGCACACAAGGAGCTGATCACAGTGTTCAGCAGATAGAAAGTACTCAATAAGGGATGGCTTTTTATATATGCAACTCTTATTATTATTCTGTCACCATCATTATAATCATTTCCTGATAGCTTCTGGTAGGTATGTCTTGGGATTGACTTGACCTAGGTCATGTGATCATCCTTGTGGTACAAAGGGCAGGAAGATGGAGTCACACTCTCAAACCTAGAGAATGGGTTACCCCAAGCTTACTGGGCTTTATTTCCAGAAGAAGGAACAATGCCAGGCAAGCAAGAACGACATTTATTCACTACAGTTCCCTTATCAACCATCTGGCCCACTCCTTGAATTTTTTTTTTTTTAAGATCCTTAAACTTTTGCAAACTTGTAGATGTTTTCTGATGTCAAAATTTAAACTGTGGATTACTGACCTCAGCTGGGTCATTTTAAGACATGACTACTTAAGGATATTAATGAAATGCATAGTGATATAAATATAATAGTGATATTATATTCAGAAGCATAGTAGGATTAAAGTGTATGTGTCCAAGTTTGCAAGCTTCAACTAAATTACATGTCAAAGTATTTTTTGTTATTTAAAAGCAGATTTAGAAGTCATTTTAGATATGGGGTGCCTGGATGGCTCAGCTGGTTAGGTGACTGACTTTGGCTCAGGTCATGATCTTGCGGTCCATGGGCTCAAGCCCTGCTTCGGGCTCTGTGCTGACAGCTCAGAGCCTGGAGCCTGCTTTGGATTCTGTGTCTCCCTTGTTTTACTGCCCCTTCCCCACTCACGTTCTGTCTCACTCTGTCTCTCAAAAATAAATAAATGTTCATTCTTTTAAATAAAAAAAAGAAGTCATTTCGGATAGAGGCATTGGTTTAACTTATTTAAAATTTAATACTATTTTTATAGTTAAGATGAATAGAGGTAATATATATATACACATATCCCACTGTCTGTTTTCAGTATTTTAAGAGTTACTTAAACTATTATACTGCAAGAAAGGGGCGGGGGGAAGCCAGTGTTGTGAAGATATCTGCTCTAAGCATAATAAAACAGGTGTACCTTAATAGGTCTACCAGGAATGTTTTAGCTGTTAGCATCTTTTAAATGCTTCTGCTGAGAAACCATGTTTTCATAACAAGGTTGGTGAGTATTAAACCTGCGATAGTTCTTTCTGGGATTACTATAATTTATAAAAACAATAAAAACCTGCTAAAAACATTGATGTATTTTTAAATGTTGTAATCTAGGGATCCCACTGATATTTGTGGTGCAAGATTTGCCCAAGGCTACATAACCCTGCTTGTACATTGCCAGGACTGCAATCTGTTTTATGACAAAACAGATTCATTTATCTCCAAATAAATAAATTACTTTTGTGAACATTTAGAAACATTTGCATAATTAGGCCGTAAGATCTTAGCAGTCTTTTTCATAATAATTAAACTAATCTAATCTTGGACAGGGTAAACAGACTTACTAGGATGAGAGCAGCCTTCAGGCAAGGAACTTACCGCATTCTGCAGGAACTGTAAGGCTGATGATGTTTGTTAATTATGCAGAGCTTTTACTCCCTAGTAATAGCAGCGTTTGTATTGCCTGAAGCTCAGATAGCTACTCCCAGGCACATAAAATTAGACTCTGCTTTTTTGACATTCTCTCTTAAAAAAAAAAAAAAACAAAGAAGATACTTCAAAATGATTATATGCTTTCAACAAGGAGGGCATTAGCTTTCCACTGATGGATCCTGGATCTGCACACAATTGGCCCATTCTTCGGTCATGTGATCTTGATTATCTTTAGATCTGGAAACTTTCAGACTGTATACAGATACCCGGAGCTGAGGCTTAATAAAAGAACAGCAAAATCAATGATTGTATTTTAGTCTTCAGGAGTTCCTGGAATCCCAAGTTTGAAAACGGACACCTTAGCAAGTAACTCATTAATAAGAAGGCTTATTTTGTTTATAATTATCAAAAGGGAATATTGAAAAAAGTAAAATAAAAATGAATGTCTTTTGAAATTTCAGTGCTATTTCTAAATAGTTTATCAGACAGGTTGGCTCATGTAGTGGTTTTAATGGTGACTTAGCTAGAGGGAACCACTGTTTTACTTTCTGGTGTAACTAGTATATTTAAAATATAAATGCAAAGCTTAAAAAATGATCTAAAAGATAAGAGATGAATTTCACTAAAGTAATTGACAAAATCTTAATGTAATACTTTTTGTAGCTCCTATTGCAAAAGAAACATATTTCTGTACAGATTTTTCAAAAGAAATCTAAATAACTGATGTTTCCAAAACCCAGCCCCTAGAACATTAGCAAATTAAGAATATATAAGTGGAATTCATTGGAGCCACAGGTAACAAAGTAACATTTAATGCATTTATTCTTGTTCATATGAAATGTTAAATAAATGTAGTTGCAATAACGCGAGCTCTCAGAAAAGTGATGGTATTATCCATCCTTTACATGTTATCTCTCATTTTTGTCTATAATTTACTTTGTATATAATTTATTCATTTATGCACAATATGTTTTATTTTCACTTGTATTTAGATGGGCTCCTAGAATGATCATTTATTCTTGAAATGTTCAAACCTCAGTGCATTTAATTAAGACATCACAAGCCACTATCTCCATGGGAAGAGATTTGGGATGTCACAAGCAGCGGGCATATGAGACTGACAATCAGAAACTAGAAATTAAGGATGGAAAAAAGTGCCATGGCAATTCTAATGTTTTGGGAGGAGAGTGGGAGAGACAAGGCAAAAGAAAACAATCCATCAGTCTTTCCTAAAGCAACTATCTTACAGCAAAAGTGGAAACTATGATTTTTTTTGCTCAGTCTTTTATAAATTACATTTTTGATAGCTTGGAAGTTCATGAAATATTCACTAAGTTTTTGGTTTATATTCACATTTAGTCATGAAGCATACTTTTAACTGAAATATCCTTTTACTATTCTATTCTATGAAATTTGTATTTCCCCTTTGCCACTTTCAGAATTTCCCTTTTTCTACTTTTAGAAATCACAGACATGAGGTTCAGTAGGTTGAGCATCTGACTCTTGATTTAGACTCAGGTCATGATCACATGGTTCATGGGTTCAAGCCCTGCATTGGTCGCTGTGCAGACAGTATGGAGCCTGCTTGAGATTCTGTCTCTCTCTCTGTCTCTCTGTCTCTCTCTCTCTCTCTCTCTGCCCCTCCCCCACTGGCACACGCACATACTCTCTCTCTCTCAAAATAAATTTAAAAAAACTTAAAAAAAATCACAGACATAACAGAGTGTATAACCTCTGTTCTCTTTTAGTTTAATTAAATCGATATTCATATAAAATTAAGATTAAAATGGCAACTAATCTTTTTCTAATAATTTTTTTCTGTCTACAATTGCAATTTTGTTGTACTCTTAAAAATACTAATTTTCTACCTTATTTTAACAGCAGTAGGAGGTATCTTTTATTTTTTAAAAAAATTGTTATATTTTTCAGAAGTTAAGTGTAACTGAGACATACAGAAATTCGTTTGCCTGCCTTTGTTTCAGAGAACTGGGAATGCGACCCAGATCTACTTGATTCCACAGCCTAGGTTCCCTCTTTTACTGTCCTTCTCCTTGATGGAGGCCTTGGCCATTTTCTTCTGAATTGTTTTGCAGCCTAATAGTTGGTTACAATAATAGCAATATGCAAACTTTTATAAGTCTTAAACTTTTACTAGTAAGGGTCTTCTTTCCAATTAATACATCCCTAACATATATATTTATACTTATCTTTCAATTAGCTGCATGGACTGCTATCACTAAATATGATTAATAATACTTCACTTTAAGAATTTGAATTTTAAGAATCCTTTGAGCAAAAAGAGAGACAAGGAATCAATCTAATAACAGTTTTGCTCTCACTCTTTCCATTCCCTCCCCCCCCCCAAATATGAATTTATATATCTGGGCTACTTGAATGTTGGGAGATAGACCATTCTCTTTGGATCTCCCATGTTTCTGCACATTGTATGAGCACAGGCACTGGCTATCTTTTGTCCAAGACTATCTTTTCAAGGATGTTTGTATAGTGAATCACCTTGGAAGATAGAGATAGTGTTTCTTTCTGGAGCAGAGAGCAAGTTTGTTGCTATCCAGTATAATAAAGGTAATATCTACCTCCAGGCCAAAGGTCAAGCAATTTTGCTCATAGTCCATTATAAAAGACTGGGGTTTCCCAAGCAGACATACAGAACCACTGAATATGCACCCTCTCCTTGGACTATTCATCCTTGTCCCAGTGGCACTTGGGGCGGAAGGGGGTACTGATTCAAACATGAAGCTTATGCTTGTGTGCTGCACCTTAAGTAATAAAATCCTTTTTCTTTGAGCCAGGAGTCTCATGTCTTCTGCTAACTTCCATAAAACTTTTACAGGCTAATTTTTTAGGGGACAAGTGTAATAGCACCTCAGACTCTTCTCAATTTTTGACATTGACCCAAGAACCAATGAAGTTTTACAGTGCTAGTTAATTTGGCTGGAAGATTGATGTTACAGTCCACAGGAAGTGGTCCACACTTGGGAGTCCAGTGTGTACAGAAATACTCATCAATCCTTATAAAATGTCATCCTTATAAATAACATCAATCCTTATAGAAAGACATTAAAAGCATTTAAGAGAATAGAGAAAAAAATTGGTGGGATATAGGACACAATACAGTGTAAATCTGAAAATTGAGTCCCAATTGGAAAGGTGGGTCTGGTTGTTTACGTTAATAACAGATTTTTAGTCTAAGTTGTTCTAAAATATGGGTTTTCTTTTCTTTTTTTTATGTTTATTTAGTTTTGAGAGAGAGAGGGAGAGAGAGAGAGAGAGAGTGAGTGGGCAAGGGGCAGAGAGAGAGGGAGATACAGAATCCTAAGCAGGCTCCAGGCTCTAAGCTATCAGCACAGCCGATGTGGGGCTTGAGCTCACCAACCGCGAGATCATGACCTGAGCCAGAGTCAGAGACTTAACTTACTGAGCCACCTAAGAGCCATGAAATATGAGTTTTCTTTTAAATTAAATACCTTGAAATAAATCTTAGTTTGCAATTTTATCATAAGCTGTTAAATTTTAGCACTGTTTAAAAATAAAATTTTGGGGGCTCTGAGCTCCATGCTGATAGTATGGAGCCTACTTGGGATTCTCTCCCTCTCTCTCTGTCCTTCTCTCTCTCTCTTTCTCTCTCTGTCTCAAAATAAATAAATAAAGTTTAAAAAGAAAATGAACATTTCTGGGTAAATAAACTTTATTATAAGAAAAAAAACTCTTTTCACAAATACTATTAAATATAGTTCATAATATCTCACTCTAACCAGGACTTATTAGCCAGTACCAAAATATCTCTATATCTGTCATCTATCTATCTATCTATCTATAGAATATATAGAGAATATATATATCTAGTATATATTAATATATGTATTAGAAACAAAATTCTTAAAAGAGAGATTAGAATTTTTGTTAAGCAAAATATATAAGGGTTAAGATCTATCTCTACAATACCAAAATTTGCTAATTTGAAAGGTAAGATATGAACCTAAGGAAAAATTAATTTTTATGAATAATTTAAGTGAATTTATATTTCAAATAGCCTTTTATATAATTTTGAAATTTGGGGCCAATTTTTTTTGGTCCATTCTGATTAACTTGTTATGGTTTACCTCATAAAATGGTTGCTGTAGGCTTTCATTAGCTCTATTTCCTATTATTTACCTGTGTTCACATTATTAGAATTATTGTCAATCTTTTTAATTCAGTATCCACTGTATGTGGGTAAGTATAGTCAAAATTAGTAACTGCAACTCATAAATCCAGATACTCAGGCAAAACCCTTGTAGAATTGTGCAGTATGTTAAAAACAGACAAAGAATAAGGCCCCCCACCGCACGTCAACCTACCCTGGGTATTCTGTTTGCTTCACACTCATTTATCACATTACATAAAGGACACATACCCATCTGACGTAGAAACTAAGCGACAATGTCAAGATCAATTCAACTCTTAAATAATAATAAGGTTTGATTTCTTTCTTATCTTAGATAAAAATGAGTAATAAAAGAATGTTTCATATTTTCTTCCTGCAAACCAATAATCAATTTTATATACTTTGGACTGCATCTTATTTGGAAACCACTAAAATTCTGCCAGTTTATTTTTTAATTTTTTTAATGTTTTTATTTTTGAGAGAGAGGAACAGAGTAAGAGTAGGTGATGGGCAAAGAGAGAGGGAGACACAGAATCTGAAGCAGGGTCCAGGCTCTGAGCTGTCAGCACAGAGCCTGAGGTGAGGCTCAAACTCAGGAACCATGAGATCATGACTTGAGCCAAACTGGGATGTTTAGTGAACTGAGCCACCCAGATGCCCGTCTGACAATTTCTTACCTGCCCTTTCTTTCATTTCTTTATCACACTGAAATTTATTTCCAAGGCCCTTTACTCCTTCCGAGGGTCCAAGACTTACAAGATAGTCCTGACCATGGGAGGGTGAGAGAAGTCCTTCTTTTGCTGTTCCTAAAAGGACTAATTTTTCTCTCTGCCTGTAGATCCTATTGGAAAGCTTCTATCTCCCTTGTTCTGTCATCTAGCAGGGAGGGTCTCCTACTTCCAGAATGCACACTCATTCATTAGTCTGCTTCTGGATTCTGGATTTCCTCCTTTTGTCCCCCAGTCTTAGTACTTGTACTGACTTTTTGGTACTACTAATCTCTGGGTTGATTTTCAGCCTACCTTAACAATCTTTCATGTTAGAGTACTTCTTTATAAGATTTAGAGCCATTTCTGTTTTTCTGACCAGTCCTTGAGTGATAAAAAGGGTATATTAATTGAGGGTCATTCTACATCTAGCATATCTGTTCATCTAACATGGAAAGTCCATGAAGAGAACATGACCATCTGAGTTGAAGTTGAAAATGTTTAAATATATTCAACTGAGTGTATTCAGATAACCAAATTGCTTAACTGGGTAACCAGAAGATTTAAACAGTGATCCCCATTAAGATGAAATCTTGCTCTGATACCAAACCAGGAAAGCGTCCAAAATCTCTCCACTATGAAACCATAGTTCCCAAAGATGAAATAATGTCAAGTTTGCCCTCCACTTCCCCAAACTGGAGAGGTCTTAAACTGAATAAAGACAGGCCCCTCTATAACAGGAGGCATCAATATCGATCATTTCATCTCGGTGAATTTAAGAAAGTGAACCAGGTGTTGGGTAAAATTCTAAAATAATGGAGAAACATGTCCCCATATTCCTGAAGGATAAATGAAAGTTGTAATTATAGGTAAACCAAATAGCTGTGCCTTATTTGTTTTAAAAGGTATAGTATTTAAATCTAAAAAGATTTCAGTCAGAGAACCACCAAACTCTATGGATGTCATAAACAGAGGTCTGTCGTTGATTTATACCTGTTTAATTTCTTCCTAGAAACTTGGTCAAGTCAATCAGCTATTTATGGTCATGTGACAAATATCTCTTGTGACCTTCCTTAAAATGAGGATAAGGGAGTAATGGCATTTGAATGCGTGGTGAACAACTTTGCTCTGATATCCTGGTAATGCGCTTTAGTACATTCACCCTCACATTTTATTTGAAGGTCTTCTATATGCGAGTCAGTGTCCTATGTGCTGGAAATATAAAGAGGAAGGAAACAGAATCCTGACTGTTAAGATTCCAATATGGCGAGGAAGATTCATAGTCTAGTAAATATACATTGAATTATTCAGTCGGTAACCAAATTTCTTTTTGCGATAGAAATATTCTCCAATCATGAGACTTACTTGCCATAGAGGATATG